>NC_056557.1:24633188-24652558 GCF_013358625.1 Macadamia integrifolia | reverse complement strand
TTTTTTCTTGCAATAATGAGATAGAGCTCAAAAAATGAAGAAGCAACAACTTGGATGGAGTTATTTGGCCTTAGGATTAGGCCATTTGAAGTTGGAGTAATGAGAACAATCCAAATGAAATCTTTGCTCATGCGGCATAGCATGTTCTGGTGACACGTAATGAGGGTGACATCAAAGCTACATATCAATCATAAAAAAAGGCATTTAGTCTTGGTCATAGATCTAGGTAACGGATATTAAATCTTGACTAGTAAATAGGAATCACAAAAGTCTTATGACTTAACCTACTAATGTCATGCTAATGCAGGCGTTGCCAGGCATGTCAGCCTTGCGTCAGCAACCTTTTGGTTATCGAAATCTAATTGCCTATGGTAACACATTCTAAGGAGCCTTGTTTCCTTTACTTTAAAAGCTGAAATCACACAAGGCCCTTAGATTGGCACCCTTAAAAAGATGATCCATTTATCCATCAAATGGAATCTACAACCCCTCTTTGATGCACGTGTGTAGACACCAAATTTTGTCACCCTCCTCCAGCTATGATGAAATGTGGATCTTGGACGTGACTTTTGACTTCTGATCAACAGAGATGATGATTGACTGAAAAAACCTTGGAAACCCCACGTGGGAAGGAGGAGGGTCCAATTTTGACTTTTCATATACAAAGGAATCCAGTCAAGAAGACCATACAGATAGATAGTACTTGGAAATACGATTCCAACTATATATGGTATGTTAAAATCAGACCGTCGAATTGCCCGTTATCTCCCCTGAAAAATCATATTTTTATCATGCGAATGTCACACACACCAACCAGCCAAGCCAGTCAGTCAGCCAGCCAGCGAACTAGACCTAGCCTGCATAACCTACAAATCCCCATCGCATAGCCTGTATGCCCCCTCCGCACAATGCGTTCTCCCCGTCGCATGGCATGTGCGCCCCCGTCGTATGGCCTATGCAGCCCTATTGCACATTGTGCATGCCCCTGCTGGATGGCCGCACGCACCTTACCTGCACCATGCGCATGCTGCCTCACATAGTTCAACCCACACTATACACATTGCCCCACACACCCATGCCAACCTCCTTGCACACCCTCATGCCTAGCCTATGCCCAACTACACACCATTACCCACACACACTGTGCATGTTGCCCGCACACCTTTATGCCTAGCATGTGCCCAGCTACACAACATTACCCGCACACACTATACACATTGCCTGCACACCCATGCCAACCTCCCTGCACACCATTACCTGCACACACTGTTCACATTGCCCGCATGTCCCATGCATTTCAATCCAACCTTGTGTGTCACCGTCAATGGCTAGGATTATTCCCTAACCCGATGGGTGAAGAAATTCCCTCTTCACCCACTTAAGACCAAAAACCCTTCCTTTTACTAAGGATTTTCTCTCCAAGAACCCACTTCTTACCCATTGGACAAGAACCTTTCCCCATCCATTTTGGTTCGAGGACCACTTTTACCCAGTGTATAAAAGCCCTATCCCCCCACTTTAGGCAAAAACCTTTCTTTCGTCTATTGGATAAAGATGTTCCCTCTTTCCCATTGGCCAGAAAAACCTAGAAATAGCCCCTCCTTTGGATTTCACACACCAAAAACCCACCTCACTCCCTTGTAGTAAAACTCTCTCCCCCTTCCCCATCTTGATTTTCTTTGGGTCTTCGGAGCAATCTTCCTCAAGATCCGAAATCTTGTTCGGATCTTCGAAGTATTCTTCAGGACTTTGAAGATCTTCAATCTAAGTTCTTAGTCCGATCTAGTTTTTTGCTAAAATTAGTATGTTTTCAACCCGCTCCTTTGAGTGTTCTTGAGTTTTACCCAAAATAGAAACCCCCTCTTTGAGGTTCTTTGGGTCTATGGAAAGATCTTTGTCAAGATCCAAAACTCTGTTCGGATCTTCGAAGTGTTCTTTGGAGCTTTGGAGCTCTTCAATCCATTTTTTAGGTCAATCCATTTCTTTCTAAAAATAGCAAATCCTAGCAAAAGCCCTATCCGAGTGCCCCTGAAATCTTTCCAGAAATAGTCATTCCCATTGGAAGCTCTGTCGAAGTGCCACCTCAATCTAGCCCTCCCCTAGCCTATCCCTAGCAGAAGCTCTGCTAGAGTGCCACTTCAGCCTAAGCCCAGAAATAGCCTTCCTTAGCTTAAGCTCTGTCCGAATCCAAACCCGAAAGTAATTGCTTCTAGCCGGAACCCTATCCGAATACCATCAAAATTAGCATCTCTCAAGAAAGGAAGTTGGAGGTCAATACCATCTTCCCCTAAGCCAAGAGAATTCGAAAGACAGTCTAAGCTGGCACTAATCAGGGGCCCACCCCTCTTGACCCGAAACAGGGGTTAAGTTTAGGTATAATAACTTGTCATAATGTAGACTTTATATAGACCTTGTTTTAGTGTATATAGTAGTTTGAATTTAATTAATGTATATATGTGTGATAACTTAACCATGCATGCGGAATAGTAATAACTGTGAAAAACATTCGTTCTTAAGCATCTAGTAGGAAGACTGGGTGAACAGGGCAGATTGGGTGTCAAACAGCTTCCCAATTCTATAACCTGACACTTACCCTAAATGTCTAGACCAGACCAAATTTTAGGCCATTTTTCAGGAATTGGGCCCACCCCTGGGTCCTAGGCCCATAACCCTAGGTGGTGATCCAAACCCTATTTGTATGATCCCGATCCCGATCCCCGTATTGGACCATTATCAAACCCCTTCTCAAATGATGAATTTTACACTCTTTCGAAATAGGCCTCCACGTATCTCTAAGAGGCAATACGATGGTGCGGGGCCCGAAAGAGAAAGAGAGAGGAGAGAGGTCGGGATGCAAGTCCTTTCCCCCCAAGGGAAGAGAGACATCTCATCATCTCCAACCACTACCCTCACAGTGGCGACTCTGCTGGGGGCAAATGTCAAGCTTTCGATATTAGATGCTACTTTTAAATACGAGAAAATTTTTCACCACATTTGTTTTGAAAATGTGTTTGGCTAAACCCATGTTTGTAATTTTATTCGCTAATCGCATCATGCATCGTGTTTGAAGTGAAATCATTTGGCGAGGGACTCCCTGTCATGCCTACACCCTCGAGGAGGTCAGCACATGTCATGGAGAGTACTCTAAGAGGAAATGATACCCGCTTCCTGTATAATAATGGAAGGTATCGTCAAACGGCGAGGATGTTGTATTTGTGCTAGCACCCTCAGGGAGGTCCGTGCACTTTATGACATTCTAAGATCAAATGTGTCATCAAATGGCGAGGATGTCCGTAATTGTGCCAGTATCCTTATAGAGATCTATGCACTTTATGGCATTCTGAGATCGAATGATGGTTACCCTACATTACACTTTTTCACACAATCACTCACGGTTCCACCACCTCGTGGCCAATTGCTTAACCTCAAGTGTAGTCACAAGTAATGGGTAAGGAAGTCACCCCCTTGTTCTCATACCTACTGGTATATCAAAAGGACCACGTACCTTGTGTATGTAGATCCTGTCAAGGAAGCCTTGTCGGTCCTATTGCATCCACCACATGCTCGCATTATGTAGAAAATAGATGTAGAAGCTAGCAGCGCCATAAGCTAATTGTAGAACTTGTTTGCGGTCTTGAAAAGGAACGTTCCTACATTATATTCTCGACGTAAAAAATTACTTTTCTAAGTGGGTTTCGGATAAAAGGTGTCCCTCCTCAAGGAAAAATTCCAGACACGTGACTCAGGGGCAATCCCATCACAGTCATGTCAAGTCCCTAGAAGTCCCATGTAAAATCAGGATGAAGGATACCTAGTGGGAAAAAGAATAAGGAAAGCATAACTTTATTGTATGGAATGTCTTATGAGAATATTTTTGACAAGCCCTTTGTATGAATCTCCCACTTATGACATTGGGTGGACCGGGGGCATCAAACCCTATCCACCCCCTATCATTAAGCGGAATAACTTTGGATGGATCATTGGTGGTTAATTTAGTGAATGTGTGAACAAGGGGTTGGGAATTCAATAATCCTAAAATAAGCCAATTTTGGTTCAGGCACAATTCCACACCTCAAGTATTCTCCATGGTCCCTTTGGAAATGTGTCAGGGTAATCGGTTGACTCGCCTAAGTCTAGTATCACCTCCGTTATCTCTCCTAGATTGTCTACTACCAATTGATTATAGCCCAATTAGTATGGATCCACATGACTCTGAATCACTCGAATAGGCTTGGGTCCATTCCGTCGAGACCTAGCTGAAGTCAAGAGAGGGATAGCTCATATATACTTTAGAACCCTCCTAGAGTTGATCCCAAGAATGAACTGGCACCATCTACGGGAGATGTGGAACAGAATGGAGCTACAGGTCACCGTGGGAACTCTTCCCGAGTTGACTCAGGAGAACCTGAGCATGTCAGACCAACTAGTCAGAGAGGATCTTCACCTACCCGTCCAAATGGTCAGCGAGGGGCCTATTCCAAGGTTCCTCCTCCCAGGGTGGTGATTAAAGATGAAGAAGAGGAATTTGCCACACACATCCGCATTGAGCCTCTAGAGACAGAGAAAGAAAGGAAACTCAGAGAGCAATAAAGAAGTTGGAGAACATGATTCGAGCGGGATAAAACTCAGAAGGCCAAGCAGTGGATTCAGAGGAAATGAGTTTCTTTATGGGGCAAGAATTCTAGAAAAATTCAAATGGTAGACTGACAGGTTTGATTGGTCAGGGGATCCCAAGGCTCACTTCAAAGTCTTTCTTAACATCGCCAAGTCATGGCAACTGGCAGATAACCAGATGGGGCAAGCCTTCATGCTAACCCTATTAGGGCCAGCACTAAGGTGGCTCACACAGCTGGAGTCATCCCAAACTCAGAATTGGGTGATGGTGGTGAAAGCCTTCACCAAAAAGTACTCATACAATACTAAAGTGGATGTGAAGTGATGAGAACTTGAGACTTTAAGGCAGCAGCCTAGAAAAGGATTCACCACCTTCTTGATGAGGTTTAGAGATAAGGCCGCAAAGATGGCAGATTGGCCTTTAGAAGCAAGGTAATTAGAGATGTTGATAAAAAATCTATCGAAGCCCTATTATGATGTTCTTTACTATCAACATTTGCAAAATTTTGATGCCTTAATAGCCACTAGAACACTTGTGGAGAATAGAATTTTGAGAGAGGCCAAGTATCAGGGGTCCTCCCAAGATGTAAGTACGAACACCCGAGTCGGACGGGGAAAGGGTCCAGAAACTAATATGGTGAGTGTAGTTCAGTAGTCAGTCTCACCAGCTACTCCATCACAGCCCTTCATAATACAAGCAGATGCACCTGCCCAAAAAGTCCCTCACCCAAGAAGGCAGTTTTCTGATTTGGGAATGCCCATAACGACCGCATATGAGAAGTTAAAGAAGAAAGGATTGCTAGGGACAGTGGCTCCAAGAGTGATCAGCAACCCTCCTCCAGCTTGGTATAAGGATCATAAATATTGTGCCTACTATACTCAGAAGGGGCACAACACTGAAAGATGCATAGGTCTGCAACATACGATTCAGGACTTGGTAGACAATGGAACCATTGAGACAATGGAACCATTGAGACAATGGAACCATTGAGACAATGGAACCATTGAGGTCAAGGTCAAGCAGCCTCCCAATGTCAATACCAATCCGCTCCCTAATCTTGTGAACAATTTGGATAAAGAAACTGTAGAGAGCGATCCCACTCAACTCATTATACCTAGAGTTCAGAAGAATCATATGAATGCCCGAGCTTATAGGAAAATTATAAGTCAAAGGGCTAGAATCATAAGGACTCCCAGAAGAGGAGAATCATCAGAAGAAGAATAAAAAAACTAGACACCCACCATTTATCCTTCCTCATCAACAGAAGGGTCCACAGCACCACATTACCAACCCCCACCATACCTTCCACCTTCACCATATTATCAGACTCCGCCATATCATCAACCTTTCCCCCACCATCAAAGTGGAGGAACCTCATCATCCTAACACCAACAATCTTCACATCCTACCTCTCATATCACTTCATCTTCATACCATCCCTCTTCATATCCCTCATCACCCTCAGACCAATCTCATTCTCAGGGTTCGATGTATAACCCAAAGGGAGGATGGACGGGCGGGCACGATTGGAAGGATATGCTTGCACTACCGGATCCCCCTAAAATGACCTTATCAACAGGGTCAGTGAGTGCATTAAAGGAAGACCAAGAAGGTGATGCCACTTCTTTAATTCAGCCCATTATATCTTCAGAGGACGATCTAGAGGTAACTGAAGAGGGTACCGTTGATCTTCTCAGAGCAGCAACCGCATTGGTTATAGGGGAATAGGTTAAGGAACACATTTCCCTAATCCACATAGGGAGTGACACAGAGGATGATAGTCAGGACTGGTCCAAATTTGAGCCATTGATGTCAAGGCCAACCCTATGAAAATCTTTAGGTCCATACGCTCTGAATACTAAGAGCGTTTAGATACTTAAGAATTTAATGGTTCAGAAGAATTTAATAAAGAACCAAGTGAGGGGACATCAATGAAGAAGAAGATGATGATGATGATGATGAGGACGGGAACGAAGATGAGAAGGATGGAGATGACTCCAAATCTCAGGAAGATGATGAGTATCTAGACTGGGATGACTACCTAGGGCCTGGGAATGATGATTCTGATGATGAGTCAGAATACTACTCACCAGAACATCCGACATATTTCTAAGTCTATTCTATTGGTGGTGATGATTTAATAGCTGATCCGACAGGTATTAGAGATGGAGGAAATGATTCTAAGTCAAATTCAGAAAGTAACTGTCAGTGATTCAGGAAGTAACTGTCAGTGGATCCTCTGTATAAGAGGAGATGATTATAAGTCAGATTCAGGAAGTAATGAAGGATCTAGAGAGTCGATGCAAGTTTATCTGGATGAACCAGAATCTGTATTAGAGATGGAGGAAAAGCTGTGTGAAGTATACTCCAACACATTGAGAATGTAGGAGAGGGTGGAAGAAATTGACAACATGCTGTGTGAAGTAACTGTCAGTGATCATTACTACCGTGAGCAGTTGGATGATCTGGAAGAAATAGGGCCAGATGACACTTTTATAGAGGTGGTAGATGCTGCATTATAATAGCTTTTTAATGCAGTCAAGAAGGTACGAGCCAGGGTTGTGGATATTTGTGGAGGACCTCGACTTCCCACCCCAAGCAGGGAAGGAGAATTAGAAGAAGAAGATGATTCTATAGTAGGGATAATCACCCTATAAAAAAGCGATGATGAAGACTGCTATCCCATAGAGATTATTATAAAGAAATTTGTCGACGTGATGGAAACTAGAAGTAGGAAAGACTACAAGGGCAAGGCCCTAGTAGTAGAATAGCCAAGGGCTAATGAGGCCAAAACTAGTAGCATGAATAAAGAATCAGAGAACCCAATCTTGGTTCAACTCAAGAAGTCCCAAGCAAACATCTCAATTTGGAGATTGTTGATGGCATCCCCACACACCGTGAAGCAGTCTTGAAATATCTCACTAATATGTAAGTGCCGATCGAGATAAATCTGACACATCTAGCACATATAGTAGAGGCAACATATGCAGTACAATCCTTGATGTTTTTAAAATCAGAGCTTCCCAAAGGAGCCTAGCACAATTGAGCTCTCCACATCACAGTACAATGCCTTGACAAAGTGGTTCCCTAGGTTCTTGTTGACAACTAGTCCACTTTGAATGTGCTACCATTGAGGTCAGCAAAGAGTATTGGCATCAACCTGGAAGAAATGAGGCCGACCACCCAAGCCATACGGGTATATGACAATACCAAAAGGAAGATCCTTGGCATTATTACCCTTGCCGTAAAGATTGGCCCAGTGAAGTTTGATATTGATTTTCAAGTCATTAATATATTGACAACCTTTAACATGCTCTTAGGAAGACCTTGGTTGCATCCTGGAAAGGCAGTGTCCTCTAGTCTCCATCAAAAAATGAAGTTCATTCATGAGAGAAAGGTGGTCAGAGTAGCCAGAGATCCCAAAGTGGTTAACACTTTAGCCAACATTGAAAATAGGGAAGAACAAAACCAAGAGGTCTAACTAAGTGGTTTTGAATTAGATACAACTTGTGCAACCATTTCCGAAGAAGGGCCAAAGGAGGAAGTCCCAGCTAACTATGAAGCCACCTGGAGTCTGCTAGTGAATCAGATGATGAAGAATATACAATATTTTCCTGGCATGAGATTAGGAAAATATCATCAAGGAGTTTCAAAGCAGCCTAGTTTGGCGATGAATGAGGGAAAGAATGGTCTCGGGTACACTCCTCTAACCACCAAGGGGTAGAAAGTGCTAAGGATGACTAGGAAGATCTCTGTCTCCTACTGCCCTACTCTCAATGGGTATTTTGTAGAAGAATGGAAGGATTTCCCCTTTTGTCGAAATGTGGAGCCATGATTTGATGAAACCGCTACAAAAATACAACCTAGATTAGAAATATTTTTCTAAGACGAGTTCAACTGACTCATGAAGTGGAACAACAAAATATATTAGTCAATGAAAGTGACCAAGATAGTTGCATCACTGGGATAGCAAAAATTGCACTGATTGAGACTGGGTCTTCCTCTGGTGATCCTACAACATTGATCCAATCAAAGGAGGCACCAAGTCCTCGAGTTCTCCTGAAGAGAGAATGGGAGAAGAAGATAAGGCTCACCTAGAGTTTGCCGATTCCCATTGATTTGAAAGGCTTCATTTTCTCCATCCTACGAGAGCCAAGAACCTGAGAACTATATGAGCTTAAGCCTCACCCATTCAGAGGAAGAAGTGTGTATGCAAAGCAAAGAAAAGCACAGAGAATGATGGTCTGTATGTACTGTGCCCAAACTAATTGCAATGGGAAGTCTCGTGAAGGTGGTCAAAGACATGATTGAGGCATCAGGATGGCATCCCTCAATAGGCTGAAAAAGATAGACTTCATAGAAAAGGGATAAAGTAGTCTTCACCTCTTAGAAAGTTTGGCTTCTGAGAGCATGAGATTGAATAGTTGTCATTCGTGAAGAAGGGGGCACCTATCCAAAAGGACCATTGCGCCATTGAAGAAGTAGTAGCAACTTTCTCAGAAGAAGAAGTAGGCCCTTTGCCACACCTCCTCATCCATCAAGCCACTGAACCTCTCCTAAACTGGACAAGCATTGGAGAAAACTTCAAGTTTGCTCATACTATTGAGTCAACCAACCTGAATACCCCTAGCAAAAGCATCAATCCAGTTATCAAGTCTGTAGTCGAGTCTGTTATTTATGATTCTGTGTCATCCTCCTCTCTTGAGGAGAGTTTAGAGTCTCTTGTATGTCACAGTCTGTTATTCCTTCTCTCATGAATAAAATTTCTGATTTTGAGTACGACTTGCCTCCTTTTTCTGATGATGATCTTAATAAATACCAAGAATTAATTAAACAATGTAAACCAAAGAAAGCTCAACCCATCCATTAGGATACTTAGGTTATTAATCTAGGAACCGACCAATGCCTTTGAGAGGTAAAAATTGGCACTACCCTTGATGGCAAAAAACCATAACAAATGATTAGTATTCTGAAGGAATTTGCCGAGGTCTTTGCTTGGTCTTATGAGGATATGCCTAGTATCAACCCCAACATCGTGCAACATTGATTGCCAACTTACTCTGGGGCAAAGCCAATAAAATAGAATCTCTGAAGAATGTGGCCAAAATGGAGTGAGAAGATCAGAGAAGAAGTCTTGAAGTAGTGGAATACGGGATTTCTACAAGTGGTGAAGTACCCCTAATGGTTGGCCAACATTGTACTAGTACCAAAGAAAGATGGCAAGGTACGAATGTGCATAGACTTCTGAGATCTTAACAAAGTGAGCCCCAAAGATGACTTCCCATTACCTCACATTGATGTATTGGTGGATAACATGACGAGGCATGCTTTGTTATTATTTATGGATGGATTCTTGGGATACAACCAAATAAGCATGCACCCTGAAGATCGTGAGAAGACAACCTTCACCACCCTATGGGGAACCTATTATTATACGGGGATGCCTTTTGGACTGAAGAATGCCAGGGCAACTTATCAAAGAGTAGCCATGACCATATCCATGACATAATGAATAAATATGTAGAAGTCTATGTCGATGACATAATACTCAAGTCAAAAGATCAGCAGGGGCATATTCCCACGCTAAGGTATTTCTTTGAAAGAACTAAGAAGTATCAGCTGAAGTTGAACCCTCAAAAATATGTATTTGGGGCAACAGTGGAAAATTTATTAGGCTTCTTGGTGAGCGAAAGAGGCATTAAAGTCAATCTTATCAAGATCGAGGCAATTCAGGAAATGCCCCCATCTCGGACGGAGAAGCAAATACGAGGATTTTTGGGTCACATCCAGTATATTAGCAGGTTCATAGCTCAATTGACTACAATCTGTGAACCAATTTTCAAGCTCCTGAAGAAGGATCAGCCCACGGAATGGACTGACTAATGCCAACAAGATTTTGACAAAATCAAGGGATACCTCATGAACCCACTAGTATTGACACCACCGATGGAAGGAGAGCCACTTCTATTGTATCTGTCTGTATGAGAATACTCCATGGGTTCTTTGCTAGCACAGAAGGAGACAAAAGAAGGGGCACAGCATACCGTATATTATCTTAGTAAGAAGTTCCTAGAGTATGAGATGCGGTACACATCTTTGGAAAGAACTTGTGCTGCACTGATTTTGGCAACAAAAAGGTTACGACACTACATGGTTTCTTATTCGGTGCACTTGATCTCAAGGATGGATCCCATCAAATATCTCTTCGAGAAACCAGCCTTAACTAGAAGGATGGCACGTTAGTTGCTTTTACTGTTAGAGTTTGACATCACCTATGTTACTCAGAAATCTATCAAGGGGCAGGCCATAGCCAATCATTTGGCTGCCCAACTCACAAAAGATGGAAGATCCTTGAATGATGCTTTTTCCGATGAAGGAATTGTAGCGATGGAAGAAGAAGATATAATTAATGAATGGCAGTTATTCTTTGATGGAGTGTCTAATCAAAAGGGGTGTGATGTGGGAATATTGCTCGTCACTCTTGACGGCCTTTATTTGCCTTCATCATTCTGCCTCGATTTTCCTTGTACCAACAACATTTCTGAGTATGAAGCTAGTGTTTGGAACTAGAAACGACCCTGACCATTAGGGTTAAAAGGATCAAGGTGTATGGAGATTCATCCAGTGTCATTTTTCAGACACAGGAAAAGTGAAAAACTAGAGATAAAAAAGTTGAAGCCATATTAAGAACATCTGGAAGAAGTAATTAAAAACTTTGAGAAGATCTCGTTCAAATACTTCCAAAGAGATAACAACAGTTTTTCTGATGCCGTTGCAACCTTGGCTTCTATGGTAGAATGTAATGCTATAGCTAGGGTCCGACCATTCCTGGTAGAACAAAGAAGCAGGCCCATTTATCAGAATTTGGTGAATCCTCTCACTGTGGATGATCAGTCTTGGTTTACTCAAATAGTGAATTTTATTAGGAAAAGGAAGTACCCAATTGAAGCAACTGATAGAGAAAATAAATTTCTAAGAAGATATGCCATCCAGTTTATTCTTCAAGAGGACCTGTTGTATAAGAGGTCCTATGACGGAATATAGTTGTTGTGTGTGGATGAGGAGCAAGCTACAACCATCATGGAGGAAACTCATCAAGGTCTTTGTGGACCCCATATGAATGCCAAGATGTTATCTAAAAAGATCCTCAGGCTGGGATATTACTGGAATACCATGGAAGGAGATTGCATGGACTTTGTCAAGAAATGCCACAAGTGTCAGATAATTGCTAACATCATACATATCTGGGCAACCGAGCTGTATTCATTCAGTTCACCTTGCCCATTCTCCACTTGGGGCATTGATATCATTGGAAAGGTCAACCCCAAGGCATCCAACGGTCACGAGTTCATCTTAGTAGCCACTGATTATTTCACCAAGTGGGTAGAAACTCAGTCTTATGCAGTCCTCACGTCTGCTAAGGTGGCCAAATTCATCCAAGAAAATATTATTTTCCGATATAGAGTACCTCAAGAATTGATAGCAGATCAGGGATCCCATTTCTGGGGCAAGATCGATAAAATATGCACAAAGTTCAGTATCAGAAGACGTCGCTCTACCACTTACAGGCCACAGACCAATTGGGTGGTAAAAGAAGCCAACAAGAACAACAAAGTCATCCTACAGAAAATGGTAGAAATACACAAGGATTGGGTTGATAAGTTATCCCTTGCCTTGTGGGTATACAGAACTTTTGTGCAATCCTCGATGAGGGCCACCCCTTTCTCTTTGGTATATGGGGTTGAGGTGGTTCTACCCATGGAAATCCTGGTACCATCCCTAAGGGTGCTTCTAAATAGTTAGCTACCTGAAGGAGAGTTGATGAAGGCCAGACATAATGAGCTCAACTTTCTCGACGAAAGGCGCATAAAAGCTATGGATAATCTGAAGAAATATTAAATGAGAATGGCATAGGCCTTCAACAAGAATGTGAAGCCCCATCACATTGAGGTGGATAAACTTGTTCTTCAGGAACAAAAAGCCCCAATTCATGACCCAAGAGTAAAATTTAGGCCCAACTAGAGTAGCTCATTCACTGTCAAAGAAATTCTACTAGGTAAAGCTGTGAAACTCATAGACCATAATGGTGAAGAAATACCCGGACTGATCAACATGGATCAACTCAAGAAATAGTATGTTTGAAAGGGTGAATAGCATGACTATGTCAGACCTGATTCCTTTCGAGGGATACATAGGCAACTTGACATGTGCAAGTGCAGTCTCAACCATCTAAAGGTAATAAATTGGTTTATTGATTAATAATCAAAGTATCTTAGAAGATCATCATATTTTATGTCCCCTAAGAATCGCCATTTGGCATGAAAGGCCATTAGATATCTGTCATCCACCCATTGGTCTGTCACTTCTTATCTAGGATTCTATCCCCCAAGAATCGCCATTTGGCATACAAGGCCATTAGGTTTCTGTCATCCACCTATTGGTTAGTCACTTCTTATCCATAATTCTATCCCCTAAAAAGAAAATCACCACCCAACACCAGTTTATCAAAGCCAGTTTATTCTCTACCCTTGATCAGTAAAAAAAATAGCTTGATGCAATAGTGTAAAGTCTGGTTTGAGTCATTAGCTAATGAGTAATGCTTTGATAAATCATCATATCTCTTTGTTTGTGTTGGTTTCAGGAAAACTCATGGGCATGTTGGATGAGACATTGACGAAATGGGCTTTAGACATAAATATGTGGGCACCAGGATTCTAAAATCCATGAATGTGTCATTTCTTGACCAAATTGGATGTGTGAAGCTACATCACCAATTACTCCGGTAGGTCCCTCAACACTCGGATGCCAACCTGCATGTATTTTGATTTGGATTAGTAGAGATTTTCTCGACTCTCGAAGAATTCTAAGTTTTTATGTTATCTCTACCCAAAGGCAATTTGCTCCAACCATCTTTGAAGAAAAATTACTCAGAGGAAATTTAGGACTTCTTCGGATGGAAAGAAGAGGAAGTGAAGCAATTTGTCAGGTATGGGAAGATCGACATTCTGAAGGTGGCCCAGATCTTCATCCAATATCTACCAACGGGAGGAATCCATCAATAGAGATTATAGGATGCTTATTTACTTTGTATGATAGCTCGCTATGTTCTCTGCACTCCTGGATGATGTGCGCCGTCCATTCTGATTGAAGTAGTAAAACAGTTGAAGAAATGAGGTGATATCATCCCTACGGTCCTTGCAGAAACACTCAAGGGATTTGATGATATGAGCTATGGCCACAAATTTGGACTAGATCATTATCAGCGGAGTCCTGCTATTTTTTAGATTTGGTTCCTCAAAAAACTAAAGTTAACCAAGTCATCAAAAGGAGGCCCACTCAGAGCCCTTTGCTACCAGGACAAGAGGGAAGTTTCAGAATTCGATCTCATCGCTAATTGGGAGAAGTACCTACAAGAAAGAACTGTGCAAGATATCGCATGGAGGGGCCCAGGGAGGCCACAAGAAGATTTGTTGATGAAGACTCCTGGTTACAATTATGTTAGGTTGATGGGATTGACTTAAATATCTTTTTATTTGCCTATGTACATCAGCCAATAGTATGGACTCAAGGAGACGGACCCAGAAAGTTAGTAAACTTTCACCCACTTCAGGAATTGTCTTCCCACCTTATTACTCACCTATCCCACCTATGGTAGGAACATTGTTTCCCTTTTCATGTAATTCACTTGGTAATAGAATGTGGAAGTATTTGAATTTTCGTGTTATCCCGATTATTCTAATTATGACTTGAGTTATGTAATTGATTGTGCCTAAGCATTGCAAGCAAACAAAAAGCGAAAAAAGAAAAAAAAATGTACCAAAGATAAGTTTTAATTCATAAAATGCTAAAATAAAATGATGAACAAACAAGGGGAGGGAAAAAGAAAAAAGAAAAAATATATCTATGTGTTTGTGCTTTTAGTAAATACAGGAACAAATCCCTATAAGTCAAAATTCATCATCTGAGTCGTACTCTAAACCATCCTCATGGAGTGTCAGGGAATCCGTAGATGCTAGTCCAGCCTACTCCAGCCTCTGGGTCAGGTCTTGAATCAGTGCGTCCTGTAGTGCGATCTCCCGATCCTTGGCGACTATCACCTTGCACAGGCCACGGTGCATCCTCCTAATCTCAGCATAGACCTCCAAGGACACCTGAGAAAGAGCATATCAACCAAAGGAAATCAAGAGCTAATTGGAGGATGATCAGATACTTACATAATCATAAGGAATAGGCAGCCCAAGGGAAGCATCTACATCTGTGTTCGGCTCCAGAAGATGAGAGAGACCAGGGTTGGCTGCGTTGGGATAGGTTTAGGTAGAGAAGCCACAAAAGGGGACGTTAGCAACCCTAACAGACCCGCTGGCACTGGTAGAGGGTCCTAATTGTGTAAGATCAGTAGCACTGGCATGTGACCAAACAGCAGAAGGATCTACACGTCTCACTCTCCCCTAAAAGAACATCTATCAATACCCAAACAGAAAGGAATTTGAAGGAAATACTCAAGAAAGATCAACATATCACTGGACCATCGGGACCAAGAGGGGTGCACACTGTCTCCTCCTCCAGGAAGGTTTTGTAGTCCCTATCCGGGTCTAGAAAAGAGTCCTCCCATACTCTAGCGGCCAAGGGCTCCATCTCGTCTGCTGGGATGATCTCTAGGCAATGTATAGTGGGTGGAGGAAGACTAGGAGAAGGGCGTGGCTCGATATCCGACCACTAGGGTACTACTCTCTCTCCCAAATACCAGGCATGACCCCACATTCCCTGAAAAAAGACTTGGTGTTCGGATAAGTGCATAATCAAGGCTAATCTTTCAAGATCTAGAAATAAGAGGTCATGGAATGTCTCCAAGTAACCAGCAAAACCAATAAGAAGTAAGTACAATAGAAGATGAAAGGAATTTCAGTGTTAGACATGGCATACCTTGGTAAGATCATTCAAAAGAGAACGAGCAATGGTCCCCACAGGATGACGTTGAGCCCTGAGCACCTGATTTTCTCCCCACTTTGTGGCTATAAGAAAGAAGAATGCCTCAGGGTCCTTCAGTTTGGGAGCTATGGGCCCCAAATGCTCAAAGCACCAAGGTTGTTTCAAGAAATTAAAGTAAGAAAGTGCAATCAATATGAATGAAAGGAAATGGGTACAAGAAGGGAAATTACCTGAATAATGAAGCCTGCCCCCTTGAGGCCCCTGTCTCCATAAAATAGCATGTCTAGGGACCGCAGGAGATATGCATAGGCAGCCCCTCCCCAGTCCCAAGAATCTACTATACGAAGATCTTGAAGGAAGTATACTAGATGGATATCCACTCCCCCTCGAAGGTCGCTGAAGAGGCACTGACCCACAGAAAACAGTAAGAAGGAACGGGCCACCTGAGATATGTTACCTTGGTTCTTTCCCAGGTAGGCTTTCCACCATTGGGCACTGATCTCCCCTAGGCGAATGTGTGCCTGGTTGGCTGTAATGGTGATATCGGTTAAATCTGTGAACTCTTGGACAATCAGAGCCGTAGGTAGGGTTATGGATCTACCCACAAATGGAATGCCTATCAAAGCATAAAAGCATAAGGGCATGATGGTGATCTCACCAGCAAAAAGATGGAAAGAATGAGTACTATGCCACCACCGCTCCATCAGGGCTCCCACCAGTGCCAGGTTAAACTTTTAGGTCTCTGCCAAAGCTAGCGGCCTAGGTATGACGCATCAACTATTTGCTTCACTTAACGAGGAAGCATCTTATGCCATAACTGAACCATGTTTGGATGGCCATACGAGGCCAAGATTGGTGGGTCCTTCCCCTCATGCTAATGGAAATAAAAGAATGCAAAAAAAAAAACAAAAAACAAAAAAACAAAAAGCAAAATAGCATAAAAAGAAAGACAAAGCAAAAATAAAGGTAATCAAAATAATGAATACAATATAAAGACTTACCCAGGAACCCCATATGGAGTTGCAAATGTGATTCCGACTGTTGTGAAGGGTTTGCCTAGAGTACCAGTAGGCCAGGCCCTCATCCCTGCGGGAAGGATTTCTGCAACTCTCAAGCTGAACTTCTCCCAAAGTCTTTCTCTTTCTCCTTTCAGCCATATTTTCTAAAAATTACAAGAAGCCCTTAAAATTTTTTAAAATTACAAGAAACCCCAAAAAGTTTTCAAAATTACAAGAAGCCCCAAAAGGTTTCTCAAATTGCATAAAATCCCACAAGAATATCAAATTCTCCAAATAAATCCTCCCTCAAGAACAACATGAAGATCTTCAAAAACTTCAAGAACAAAGTGAAAAACTCTAAGAACAAGAAGGAAAACTTCAAGAAAAACCAGAGAGCTCCAAGAACTCAAAACTCACTCAGAAAAGTTAAAATAAAGAATGAATAGGGGAGGGGACCCATTTTATATAATCGGTCTTCCAAATAATAATAATAATAATAATAATAATAATAATAATAATAATAATAATAATAATAATAATAATAATAATAATAATAATAATAATAAATTTTAAAAGATTTCAAGTCAAGCATCAGAATCAAATTCTAAATCAAAGGCAAAAAGCAAAATTCCATATCAAAGAACCAAAGATCAAGAATCAAGGAAAAATCAAGAAAAGAAATAATCTCATTGACCAGGCCCTAGATGGCCCAATTTCATTGACCCGACCTCAGGTGGCCCAATTTAATTAACCCAGGAGGCCCAATTACATTTACCCGGCCCCAAGCAGCCCAATCTCATTAACCTTGCCTAAGTGGCCCAATTGCATTTACCCGGCCCCAGGCAGCCCAACTCGTTAACCTAGCCTCAGATGGCCCAATTGCATTTACCCATCCCCAGGTGGCCCAATCTCATTGACCTGGCCCCAAGTGGCCCAATTGCATTTACCCGGCCCCAGGCGGCCCAACCTTGTTAACCCGCTCCTAGGTGGCCCAATTGCATTGACCTAGCCCCAAGTGGCCCAATTTCATTTACTCGGCCCCAGGTGGCCCAATAGCATTTACCCGGCCCCAAGTGGCCCAATCTCTTTGTATCGGCTCCAAATGACTTGATCTCATAGACCAAATTCCCTGAACTAGCACATGCGAATCCCAGTTAAGGAAAATCTAAGAATCAAAGGTTTTTGCCTATTACAAGATTAGAAGAGCAGCAAATTCCTCCCTTGTAACTTTCTATCCCAAATAGTCCAGATTGATTCGAAAAACCCAACCTGGTGACCAAATTCCCTAAACTGGCACATGTGAATCCCAGCTAAGGAAAAGTCAAGGATAAAAATACTAACATCTTTTGCAGGATTGGAAGAGCAGCGAACTCCTTTCCTACAATCGACAGCCCAGGTAATTCGTAAAACTCTAAAGTAGTTGAGAGATATTATCTATTGTATTTTTCAACTCCGTCATTAATGAGTAAGATGACAGCAGTACATGCTTCGGGTGACAAAATGTGGTCGTACTTTTCTTTGCCCTTCAGTCATTGGCACAGACCTCAGTTAAAGAGGGGCATGCTGTTGACACTTAATTTTGTCACCCTCCTCCGGCTATGATGAAATGCAGATCTTAGACGCAACTTTTGACTTCTGATCAACAGAGATGATGATTGACGGAGAAAACCCTGAAAACCCCACGCGGGAAGGAGGAGGGTCCAATTTTGACTTTTCATATGCAAAGGAATCCGGTCAAGATGACTATACAGATGGATAGTACGCGGAAATATGATTTTGACGATATATGGTACGTCAAAATCAAACTGTCGTATTGCCTGTAATCTCCCCTGGAAAATCATATTTTTTCCACACACATGTCGCGCACACCGACTAGCCAAGCCAGTCAGCCAACCAGCCAGCCATCTAGACCTAGCCTGCATGACCTATATGCCCCCACCGCATGGCTTGTGAGTCCCCATCGCACGATGTGTGCACCCCCATCGTATGGCCTATATGCCCCCATCGCACACTGCGCGCCACCGTCGCATGGCCTACATACCTCCACCACACGTTGTGCGTGCCCTATTACATAGTCATGCGCATCTTACCTGCACCATGCACGTGCTGCCATACACCTTGCCTGCCCCATATGTGTGCTGCCCCGCACAATTCATCCCACACTGTGCACATTGCTCACACACCCATACCAACCTCCCTACACACCCTTATGCCTAGCCTGTGCCCAGCTACACACCATTACCCGCACACACTGTGCACATTGCCCGCACACCCATGCCAACCTCCCCGCACATCCTTATGCCTAGCCTGTGCCGAAATACACACAATTACCTGCACATACTATGCATATTGCCCGCACACCCATACCAACCTCCCCGCACACCCTTATGCCTAGCCTGTGCCCAGCTACACACCATTACCCGCACACACTGTGCACATTGCCCGCATGCCCCATGCATTTAAACCCAACCTTGTGTGTCACTATCAATGGTCGGGATTGGTGTTCCCTGACCTAGTAGGTGAAGAAATTCTCTTTTCACCCACTTAAGACCAAAAAACCCTTATTTTTACTAAGGATTTTCTCTCTAAGAACCCACTTTTTACCCATTGGACAAAAACCTTTCCCCACCCATTTTGGTCCAAGGACCTCTTTTACCCAATGTATAAAAGCCATATCCCCCCACTTTAGGCAAAAACCTTTCTTTCATCCATTGGATAAAAATGTTCCCTCTTTCCCATTGACCGAAAAAACCTATAAATACCCCTCCTTTAAATTTCACACACTAAAAACCTCACCTCACTCCCTTGTAGTGAAACTCTCTTCCCCT
>NC_056557.1:24617600-24629851 GCF_013358625.1 Macadamia integrifolia | reverse complement strand
ATGGTTCGCTCTGACTGACCATCCGTCTATGGGTGAAAAGCTGTACTCAAATTCAGCTGTGATCCCAAGACACGCTGTAAGCTTTTCCAAAATCTGGAAGTGAACCTTGGGTCCTTATCTGAAACAATTCTTACTGGCACTCCATGTAAGCGCACTATGTTGTCCATGTAAAGTTGTGCTAGTTTGGTCATGGAGAACTTGGTCTTGATAGGAATAAAATGAGCAGTCTTGATAAGCCGATCAACGATCACCCATATCGCGTCCATTCCCTTAGGTGTACTTGGTAGTCCGGTGACGAAGTCCATTGTAATCCTTTCCCACTTCCATTCTGGTACTGGGAGTGGCTGAAGAGTACCATAAGGTCGATGCCTTTCAGCTTTTACTTTCTGGCAGGTAAGACAAGTCGCCACATACAAGGCTATGGTGACTTTCATGTTTGGCCACCAGTAACTTTGTTTGAGGTCTTTGTACATCTTGGTACTTCCTGGGTGAAGTGAGTACTCGGAGCTGTGGGCTTCTCTCACTATCTTGTCTTGTATATCCAAATCATCGGGTACACACAATCTGTCTAGAAACATCAATGCCCCATCACTGGCTAAAGCCAAATCTGGGTCGTTCATGGTTTGATCTTGAACCTTAACTCTGATCCGCTGCAATTCAGGATCCAAAGGTTGCTTCATTATCACCTCTTGCCTAATCGTCGGATGCATCTGTAGAGCCGTCAAGGATACCATCAACCATTTAAGGTTTTCCGATTGAGGTTCAAGCTCTAAGGTTGCCCCTTCATACAAGAGGGTTTCGTCCATTCGCATCGCCTCTTGCGCAAGTGGTGGACTGACTGCTAAATATGAGAGCGACACAGTCTGTGTCTTCCGACTCAATGCATCTGCCACTACATTGGCCTTACCGGGATGATACTGAATGTCGTAGTCATAATCCTTCATGAGTTCAAGCCATCTCCTCTGTCTCATGTTCAAATCCTTCTGGGTGAAGAAGTACTTCAGGCTTTTGTGATCACTGTATATCTCGCACTTCTCCCTATACAAATAATGTCGCCAGATCTTAAGGGCAAAAATGACTGCAGCTAGTTCCAAGTCATGAGTGGGGTAATTCTTCTCATACTCCTTTAGTTTTCGGGATGCATACGCTATTACCTTACCGTGTTGTATGAGAACACAACCCAAACCAACTTTGGAAGCATCGGTATAAACTGTCATTCCACCTGTGCCTTCAGGAATAGTCAACACAGGGGTAGTCACCAACTTTTCTTTCAATTCTTGGAAGCTCTTCTCACATTCCTCTACCCAGTCGAATTTCACACCCTTTTTAGTCAACTTGGTCATTGGCGCTGAGATCCGAGCAAAATTCTCAATAAAGCGCCGGTAGTATCCAGCCAAACCCAAGAAGCTTCTAATTTCGGTAACATTCTTGGGGCTTTCCCATTCCACTACTGCTTTCACCTTTTCAGGATCTACCTCGATTTCGGCTTTGGACACTACGTGCCCTAGGAATCCAACTTGTTCAAGCCAAAATTCACACTTACTGTACTTGGCAAACAACTGTTAATCCCTCAACCTCTGTAACACCATCCTCAAGTGTTGAGTGTGCTCCTCTTCGGTCTTGGAGTAGATCAAGATATCGTCAATAAAAACAATTACCCATTTGTCGAGCACATCCTGAAATACTCGATTCATTAGATCCATGAATGCTGCCGGTGCATTGGTTAACCCGAATGACAACACTAGGAACTCATAATGACCGTATCGAGTCCTAAATGCTGTTTTGGGTATATCACTACTCTTTATCTTGAGCTGATAATAGCCGGACCGAAGGTCTATCTTTGAAAATACCCTGGCTCCCTGCAACTGATCAAATAAATCATCAATGCGTGGCAATGGATACCGGTTCTTAATGGTTAGCTTATTCAACTCCCGATAATCTATGCACATACGCAAACTACCATCCTTCTTCTTGACAAACAACACTGGGGCACCCCAAGGTGAAACACTTGGGCGAATAAACCCCTTTTCCAATAGTTCCTGCAACTGCATCTGCAACTCCTTCAATTCAGCTGGTGCCATCCTGTATGGAGCCTTAGATACTAGAGCTGCTCCAAGAGTCAAATCTATGGCAAACTCCAACTCTCTATCAGGTGGTAAATACATCAGATCATCTGGGAAAACATCGGGAAACTCTTTAACCACCTTTACCTCTTCTAGAGGTGTAATCCTTGCATCAACATCAAGTACCGATGCCAAGTAACCATGACATCCACTTTCTAGCAATTTTACCGCTTGAAGAGCAGAGACAAGGACCTTCTTCACTCTTTTCATGGGATCTGTTTGGTATACCAATTCTTTCCCCTCGTCATCTGTCACCCTAATCAGATTTTCAGCACAGATCACACTAGCTCGATGAGCCGACAACCAATCCATACCCAATATAACATCAAAATTCTACATATTAAACTTAATGAGTTGTGCATCAAGGTTCTTCCCATTAATCTCCACTGGGCACGGCCCATATACTTCCTTCAACTGTGTAACCTTACCAGTAGGCATACTAACAATCATTCCATAGTCTAGGATCCTGGGTGACATCCCAAGTTTCTCTACAAATCTCTTAGATGCGAATGAATGAGTAGCTCCTGAATCGAATAAAACATAGGAGGGTATGCCTGATATGGGTAGGATACCTAGTATAACAATGCACATAATTTCAGCAGGTCATCAATATTAATCAAAATGAATTTCTTAATTTAAAATGTACCTGCAACTACTTCTGTACTGGCCCCAGCTTCCTCAGCTGACAGAGCATACATCCTTCCCTGCGGTTGATTCCCTCGAGGTAAGGGGGGTCGGTACGCAGAGGGCTGACTGGAGGGCAAGGCTGGTCTGGCCCGACAGTCCTTCGCATAATGCCCATATGAATGGTAGTTGAAGCAATGAATCTGAGACGTCGGAACTGGAGCAGGGCCCCTCTGCACTTGACCTGTTGCAGATGGAGGTTGAGGTGGCCTTGGAGCTGTAGGTGCCACATTTGTGTTCGGGCGAATAGAGGTGGAACCAGAACCACCAACTGGTCTAGGAGGGTAGCCAGATGGCCTATAGGGCTGCCTATACATAGGCCCAGGACTGTATGATCCGCGGTATGCCTTGGAGGAATTTCCCATATCTGGGAATGGGTTTGTTCTCTTCCACAGTCCAGGGGTGAGGGACTGTTCACCCTTTTGCTTATCTTCCATGGTCTTGGCCTTCTGCACAATCTGGCCATATTCGGTCAAATCCAGTACCTCAAGTACAAACCCAATAGATGTCTTTAGGCCTTTTAGGAACCTTGCTGCCTTCTCTTCAGTTGTCCTCATGTGCCTTGGGGCAAAATGGAACAAACTCTCGAATTGTTGTTGGTACTCAAGGACAGTCTTACCTCCTTGAGCTAAGGCCATGAACTCAGTCTCCTTTCGGTCTCTGAAGCTACGCGGATAATGGTTGTCCAAAAACAACTCTTTGAACTGCTCCCAAGTAGGTTCTGGATGAGCAGCCATCAATATAGGCTTGGAGGCTTGCCACCAAGAATTTGCCTCTTTCTTGAGTTGCAACCCAGCACAAATAAGTTTCTGTGCATCCGTGCACTCAAGCACCTCAAATATCTTCTCCAATTCTTGGATCCACTGATCCGGTTCCAGAGGATCACTCCCCACCTTAGAGAATACAGGTGGTAAGTTCCTCTTGAACGACTCCACTACCCTTGACGTATTACTCGTCGCCGGGAAGTTAGGAGCATAGGCAGGATAGTAGGAGTATGGAGGAGGCATCCCATACTGAGGAACACCGAATGGTGGGATTGGAGGTGTACCCCCCACTTGTGGTCCCGTTCCCGACCCTACAGGTGGGTCCTGTGGAGTGAGTACCCGGGGAGGTTGACCCGGTTGAGAAAAATCCAATTGTTGCTGGATGGCAGTCATAAATGCTTGCTGTTGCTGAAGCATTTGTTTCTGAAAAGCTTGTTGGGACTGCTGAATTATTGTAGCAACATCTCCCGGTGTAATGACCGGTGGAGGGTCTGGGAGTGTAGTCATAGGTGGGTCCCCATGTGCCCCACCCTGACCAAGGGTCTCTGAAGGTAGTGGAGGTGAGGTTTGCCCCACAGAGCAGGACCTCCTGGGATTTTGTGGTCGACCGACCC
Source organism: Macadamia integrifolia (assembly GCF_013358625.1). Classification (NCBI taxonomy): domain Eukaryota; kingdom Viridiplantae; phylum Streptophyta; class Magnoliopsida; order Proteales; family Proteaceae; genus Macadamia; species Macadamia integrifolia. The sequence goes on along the minus strand of NC_056557.1, from coordinate 24,625,666 downwards.
GACGAGGACCCCGCGAGGTACCTCGGGCATTACTACCGGATCTAGTACGTACCATCGTATCCCTGTACCTAGAACACATCACACACCATATTGGTTAAACACCGTAGAATTGATTTCGGCACACAATCATATGCCATTACATGAGGTGTTGTAGTGTATGATAGCCTGTAAATAATCGTAGCTCAATTCCAAGATACAGGGCAAAGGCCCCAACAGATATGTCAATGGTCCCACTTACCATAGCACATTAATCATAGGAATAATATCAATAGTGAAAATCAATGAAATCATGCTAGGAGGAGAGAAGAGAAAAAGAAAAAAAAAATTTTAAATTTCCCAATTTTCACAACCGGTGGGCTGCACCGGTAGGTAGGGGCCCGCCGATCGGGCCCGCCGGTCCTAGTGCCTCACACCGGCGGGTGGCACCGACGGGTAGGGTCCCGCCGGTTATACCCACCGGTCTTGCCCGTGTAAAAACACGAACAGGGCCCTACAGGCCCTGTACTGTCTTGTCTCTTTCCCTATCTCCTTTCTCTTTCTTCCTTTCTTCCTTAGGCGATCTTGGAGGTCTCCTCGATGCTTCTACGCACGAGTCTACTCATCCACTCGGCGCTTTAGAGAAGAGTTAACTCACCCTCATTCAAGTAAGTTCCTCCTTCTTCCTTTTTCAGAATTTCCATTTGGGGTAGAGTGCATGCATAAGGTTTACTTTCTAGGTTTCATTTTCATATTTTCCACCATAGAATAGTATTTCCATGTGATTGTGATGCTTCTACTGTGGTCATTTATAGTTTATAGGAATTTTATCTCTCCATTTGGAGAAAACCCTAATTCGTGCCCTAGGTTTCCAAATTTGGGGATTTCTTCAATTCTCACTCTTTTTCTCCAATTGATGACTCCTTTGTGATGCATTCCATTTGATTTGTGCTAGATATGCTTTAGATTTCATGAATCATCCTTTATGCTTGGAATCCCCATGTATTTCTATGAAAATCCCTCTTTTTGTATTAGTTTCCTTGATTTTCATCCCATACTTGTATTCATGGAACTCCATAGCCTATTTGGGTATGTTCTTGCACTTTCATGATCCCACTACTATGGCATTTCGTTCTAGGCCTAGGGTTTCAAGCTTTTTCTTCCTTGTGAATGAGTTGGTGCATTGAAATCGAATCCTCTCATGTTAATATGCTCTTTGCCGTCATTTTACTGTTTTGGCATGTTTCTCCTTTGCAGCTTACCGTGCATCATGTCCGTAGGTTCCCTATCATTTCTAGCTTGTCGTCGTTTCCACTTTACGAGTATTCGGGTTTTGGGTTTCCCCTTTCTAATGCTGTCATTTTCCATTACTTACTAACCCTACTTCCTTTTCTTATTGTCAGGATGTCATCTCGCACCGGCAAGGGACCATCTTTCGCTGGCGCTTGACGTAAGACTACCGCTTCTAAGCGGAAGAGTGCAGAGACCAGCTCTTCAGCTCCTCACACAGGGAGACCCGCACCTGCCCAGTCTGACCCTTCAGACTATGATGAGGAGCACTTCCTTAGTGCAGAGGCAGCAGCCAACTGGCCCAACTTCCTGAAGGGGTCAGTGATGATGGAGAAGACCGTGGTAGTCGAGGACTTCCACAAGGCTAGGCTTCAGGAGAGGTTCTCAGCATTGGGCTGGGACTCTATTCTTCATGTAGACCGATTGTGCTATGAGCAGCTCGTCCGTCGGTTCTATTGTAACCTGGAGGTGTCGTATCCATACGGGGAGTTCACCATTAGCAGCTTGGTGAAGGAGGTGGACATCCAGTTGACGGTGGGCACCTTGGCCAGCATCCTGGGTATATCGGCGGCGGGACACCGATACTACAGTCCTCCCAGGAGTAAGCCTCAGGGACCGTTCATGAGCCTGGCGACACCGAACTTCATCTACGAGACCATCTGTGGCAACAGTAACCGCCCGGAGTCCGAGACGTCCTTCTACCCTGAGGTTCGTCTATTTGACCAGTTGGTCCAGTTCAACCTGCTCCCCAGAGAAGGTCATCGGAACCAGGTGGGTTTCATGGTGGCTTTCATTGCATTCTGCATTTTCACGACCGCAGAGGGAGGCGGCGAGCACTTGTGCCTCCCCTACATTATCCTCAAGACGATGGAGCACCACACTTCCCACCCTGAGGATGGAGGATTCCCTTACGGCAGGATCCTTACTAGGATCTTCGAGTTCTTTGGGGTGGATCTGAGCGGTGAGGAGGGGAAGACTCCGGCTGATAGGTTCGACCGGAGAAACCTCCTGAGGATGGGTCTCCAGACCCTCATGGATTCACCTCCGAGATCAGGAGCTCAGAGAGGTAGGGGTAGGAGAGCTGCCCCTATGGAGGATGTCCCCATGGAGGAGGAGTCCAGTGAGGAGGATGAGGACTACATTCCTCAGGACGAGGAGGAGGATCTGATGGGTGGCAGCATCCCTGAGGAGGCACCTCAGGAGTCGAGAGGTCCTGGCCCTAGTTCTTCTAGAGCTGCAGCCTCACCACATGGAGCCCCACCACCTGGGAGTGGTGCCTACGACTTTGAGGGCATGGTGTCCTCCATGCGGGCCTTGCAGGATGGCCAGGTTCAGCTACTGAGACGGCTGGACGAGAGTGCCTCCAGGGAGGAATGCATCCTGGAGAGGCAGGCCACCTTGGAGGATTCCTTCCTCCGGCTGGGTCAGGACTTAGACACCACGGCCAACGCTATCTCGATAGATTTTGGCCGGCTTCGGAGGGAGGTATGGCTGGTGAATGCGAGGTTTGATTATTACGATCACCACCTCAACGTCAACTCTAGGCCTCCGGCGAACGTGGTGATCATCGATGATGATGACGATGACCAGTGAGGGCTTGGCTCGCCCACACCAGCTGTTTAAGTGTTTTCCCTTTTCATAGACCTTGTTGTATATTTCATTTCTTATAATTCCTTGTATTTACGCTGTAACTGGTTTCATTTATGGAATGATATATTTTTGGATAGTGGATTTTGTGGTGGAATCAGATGTTAAACACTTGTGTCGTTTAATTATGTATTTGCTACTTTTGTTCATTGTTATATCATATTATCTGTTGTTTATCAGGTATTTGTGTAAAAATTTTTTGGAAATCCCATTTTACGCTGTTATGCTGTCGAAATTTCATTGAAATAGTACTCTATAGGTTATATCACCAACCTAATCCCCTTTTATCTATACTCACGCATGCTATGAATGCAACATATAATGCAATCCCTTTTTATACTTTCTTTCTTTGGCTTTTAATCTTTAAAGCTTTTATATTAACCCAACCCCATTTCCCTATTATAGAGTCTACGGGATTCTAATGGTATGCTATGAGTGGAGCAGAGCATCACGCTCTGATACCACCGTTTGTCACACCCCGTTCACACTGAACCGGGCCAGTGACCGAGTTAACACCGGTTAACCCAAACCTGCCAGGATCATCAGATATTGTATTCCACCACAGCATACACACAACTAATATAAACTCATCAGATCAGCGGAAGACTAAGTTTTACCTGTGAATAATCCCATAATACTTGATACCCGGATAGTGATACAATAATTATATACATTTGGGCCCGAAGGCATGATATTTACACAAAAAGAATAAAATTCAAATATCAAGTACAGAAGGAAATCCACCAAGACAATCAGAATACACAGCTCAGCTCGGTATCAAGGCTAGAGCTCAGCTCAGCATCAAGGGTTGAGCCCAGCTCAGCATCACGTAGTAGAGCTCAGCTCGACCTCAGAAGTGGAGCTCAGCATGGCCTCAAAGGTGGAGCTCAGCTCGGCCTCAGAACTGCTGTCCCGCAGCACAGCTCTCGCACGAGCAGTCAGCGTCGTGTTCTAACTCCTCAGGGGTCCACCAGTCCTCTTCAGGAAACTCGACTGTGGGACCCACCCCATGCTCCTCAGATGTATGACCTATAAAATCATCTAAAAAGGAATGTACACGTGGGATGAGCTCACTAGCTCAGTAAGTAGAAAGATGGACCACACATCAGTCCACACATCACAACACATCATATGCACTACATGCCATGCTATACATTTTAAATCACATCCACCTATGCAACATTACTAAGTCCTCGATTTTAGTGCTACTACAATCACAGTGCGCGTATACTCCGGGTACGAGCCGCAAACTCCCTCCTGCGATACGCCCATAGGGCTGTCGGAGAAGGCCCACCGTGAGTACTCGAAAAAGTAAAGACAATGCCATCCATCGGCTCTCAACCGAAATGTAAATGACTGAAAATAAAGGTGCTGACTCCAGTAATTTAAAAGCAGTACGATTGGCCCTCTTGAATGTACCACCGGGGTTGCCGGCTGTCCTACATGACCCGCTGGGTGTTATGTCTCACCGCCACAGTGACCCAACGACCGTGACCACTGCTTCCCCCCAAATGATAACCCAACACCTTAACCCCTATTGGGAAGGGTCGTAGCACGGGATGGTGAAAATCCTAATACCGCATGCTCCTATATGACAATAGTACGATTGCATAGTGCCTCCGTGTCCCATTCCACGGGCCACCAATGCACTCGTCTCCAAGCCGACTACGGAATCTAGTCTATCAATGCAACATGCACAATGATGTCCACATTCAACATATAAGCATCTCATTCAATTGGCAATTGAAAAGTAAACATAGCACATATGCACATCAATGTGTGGAATGAATAGTCTACATAGCATATTCATGATGGTATGACTAGACTAGATATAATTAAATGAATGCCAAACAATGCCTTGGAACAAGGCCAAACGTCCTCTCCCCACTTACCTGTAGCGTACAAGGATTCCCGATTCGGTACGGGTGAGATCCGGTGCGAATCGGGTAGGATTTGGTGAACCTAACATAATTGAGCGGGGTTAGTACTTCACCATTTTAGGATCAAAATTAATGAAATCCAATGACAAAATCGTGTTTAGAACGTCAAAAGAAGGTCACACGTCCGATTTGGGTTCGATCGGACATAAGGATCACCTTCGGGGCCACACGGGTGGGTCAGACAGGTGGGTAGTCTGGCCCACCGGTCCTACCCACCGGTTGGGACCGGCGGGTAGGGGCCCACCGGTTGTACCCACCGGTTGGGCCAGGGGCCCCTGCTAGGACCGGCGGGTAGGGGCCCGCCGGTAGGGCCCACCGGTTGGGCCCGAAGGCCCCCTGCCTTCTCAGGTGGGTACCCACAGGTGGGTAGGGGCCCACCGGTTGTACCCACCGGTCTTGGCGGGAAACACCCTGTTTCTTCCCAACTCTCTCCATTCTTTGGGGATTCAAATGGGGCTTTTCCCCACCCATTCTTCACACCTTCAAGGATCTAGGTTAGATTCAAGTGATAGGAAACCATCTTACCTTCTTTGCTAAAGAACGACTTCAAACCCTCCAAATCACTTCAAACTCACAATGCTTCTTCCACCTTGTCAATGTCTCTTCAAATCCTTCAAGATCAACACATAAATCATTTATTAAACCTTAGATTCATCATTTCAAAGGGGATCTACAAGATCTCAAGAAACCATGCTCGAATCAAGGGTTTAAAGCTTGGGTATGGTGAATGTTCACAAAACCCAACTTTGCTTACCTCTAACTGTAGATCTAGAGTTGAAGATCACTCTCCCGGCGCCGGAATGGGAAGATCAAGCTTCAGCGCCGCTGAAATCCCTCTTTTCTTCCTCTTCCTTCTCTTCCCTTCTTCTTTCCTTTCTTTTCTCTCTCCTCTTTACTATTCTCACCAACGTACGGGTGACATAAATGGAAAGAAAAGAAAACATAAAGCTATATATATAATTCCTAATTAAGTGAATAGTGCAATTGGATGGGTCACTCAGGTGGGTGGGTGCACCCACCTATCCTACCCACCTGAGGGCCAAAACTTGGGATTTTGACCGGGTTTGGGCCTCGGCGTGAACCTCACCCCCGGCATATGATGTAGCATACGTATATACCTTAAAATACGGCTACAATACCTGCTTTATCCGTACATAGCCTTATGGTAGGTGCATGTACACGGCTTGGGCACTTCCGTCTCTTCTGGCACTGGCTCAAACTTGTCGGGCCAGCCGCTGTTTAAGGTCACCGGAGCCATCATAGCCCATAAGGAACCCGCTCTAATTTCCTCTGGTTTGGTTCCTGCATGGTTAAACCGGTTCAACCGCGAAATCAGACCGAGTTTAAGAAGCGGGGTATTACAGAAGCTCTGTTAGAGTGCCACCTCAGGCTAAGCCTAGAAATAGCCTTCCTTAGCCGAAGCTCTGTTCAAATCTAAACCCGAAAGTAACCGTTTCTAGCCAAAACCCTGTCCGAATACCATCACAATTAGCATCTCTCAAAAAATGAAGTTGGAGGTCAAGACCATCTTCCCCTGAGCCAAGAGAATCCAAAAGATAGTCCAAGCCAGTACTAATCAGGGGCCCACCCCTCTTGACCCGAAACAGGGGTTAAGTTCAGGTATAATTTCTCAACCAACTTGTCATAATGTAGACTTTATATAGACATTGTTTTAGTATATATAGTAGTTTGAATTCAATTATTTTATATATGTGTGATAACTAAGCCATGCATGTGGAATAGTAATAATTGTGGAAAATATTCGTTCTTAAGCATCTAGTAGGAAGACCGGGTGAACTGAGCAGATTGGATGCCTAACACCTTCCCAATTCTATAACCTGACACTTACCCTAAATCTCTAGACCATACCAAATTTTGGGCCCTTTTTTCAGAAATCGGGCCCACCCCTGGGTTATAGGCCTATAACCCTACGTGGTGACTCCAAACCCCATTTGTATGATCCTGATCCCGTATTAGACCATCATCAAACCCCTGTATCAAATGACGAATTTTACACTCTTGTGAAATAGGCCTCCACGTATCTCCAAGCGGCAATACGGTGGTACGGGGTCCGCAAGCAAAGCACACACAACACAAACCCCTCCCCTCACATGAAAGAGAAAGAGAGAGGAGAGAGGAGAGAGGTCGGGATGCAAGTCCTTCCCCCCCCCCCTCAAAGGGAAGAGAGACATCTCATCATTTCCGATCGCTACCCTCACAACGCGCAACCTACGCTATTAGACCCACTCCTTTTAAATCATGAACCAGCCCTTGACTTCTAATAATTGCAATAAAGCCCTCAAAATTTTCAAAAACATTCTAAAAGAACCACCACTGGCCGAGAGGTTTTGCCACTTTTTGGTTCAGATTTTTCAGATCGATCATGCAGAAATGTGCATAAATTCTTTGTACAGTATCCGATCAAGATGAAACAAAGTGTGTTGAAACCATGACTCAACGCTCTATAACATTTTTGAAGACCTGATTGTCAGAATCAGTCATAAAAAATACCATAACGCTCTTGAACTTTTTCTATGTTGCGACTTCGTCATACGAAATTGAAACATGACAAAACCAAGTGCGTTGGGTTTTTCTCGCAAGGTTAAATGCAGAAATTGTCTTCCAAAAAAATCATCTTCAATGCCTAAATTGCCCCCGACTACCACAAAAGCCATTTTTTATCATAGCTGCCGTAACTTCTTCATACTGTATTACGGCATCGAAACGCAACGAAATCAAGTATGTTGGACTGGATAAATTACACTTTAATTTTTTTATGAAGAAATTGTCTTCTAGAAAAAATAATTTCCACTACAAAAAATGTCTCCAAGCATAAATATGTAAAACTTGCCAGTTTTAACCCGAAATTCCACACCACCTACTATGGATGTATCAATCCACCCTATACACACCATGTAGCAGTGTTATCTCATCGGAGACATGGAACATTGCCACATCACCATTTCCAGCCACATCACCCAAATTGGCTATGTCATCACCGTCACATGGTCGAGGTTGCCAAAAGAATAACCATAAAATAATAGAGGCGATCATTTCACCCCAGTGTGTCCGAGCGTAGGACCACGCTACCTTTTAGGCTTCTTCTTTTCCATTGTGAAGCTATCACATGCACCTACTGACAACGGCGTAAGGTTTGAGGCATATTTCTGAATGCTTCAGGTAGTTTGTCTTTTTATATTTCCTGTATGTTCC
>NC_056557.1:24578754-24617500 GCF_013358625.1 Macadamia integrifolia | reverse complement strand
TACATATAATTTCTCCAAACATTAGCTACCCCAAGTGTCATTACCCTAGATGAAATATAGCAGGGTGATTAAATTTTGAAAATATGTTGCTCAAGTCATCACCACCTTACCCTTCGATATTGATCAAGGTTTTGAATCTTAGAATTAGACATGGGATCGGCCTTCATCAATTTGGATTCAAATAGAAATGGAATTCAAAATCGATTGAGACCCTACACACTAGAATCAAGAAAAAGGAACAAATATTTTCATACATCTTTGATTTTGATTTTGATTTTTTTAATTTTTTTATTCAGAAGTCTTATAGATCTAACTACGAGATTTAAGTTTTCTTTCACAAAATCAGATTTATTTCACAAAATAAGTGATTGCACAAGTCAATGTCTAAAGGGGTGGACTCACTAGTTTCCATCTCATACAGGTAAGGAAGTTTACCTTAAGTCCGTAGTAGCCCTTCTAGTGTCAAATTTGCAATATCTTATTTCTATCTTTCGAGCTTTTATTGTCACTGGATTCATAAGGATTTTTTTCTTAGGGAGGGGGGAGGTGGAGACCAGAATGTGATAATTCTTTGAATATTATGGAAGAGATTATGCCAATTTAAAGATATAACGCGACTTGGGTTTAGAGATTCTAAACAACATAATCAAGCCTCATTAGCTAAGGTATCTTGGAGACTGTTTCATGAGCGAAAATCTCAATAGGCTACTTTTCTCAAGTCCATTTACTTTCTGCGCATTGATTTCTTACATGCAGGATTATGTAATCAACTTTCATGGGCTTGGCATGGTATACTGGAGGGGTGTAAGGTTCTTTTGGAGACCTATTGTGGAAGGTTAACAATGGAGAGCATATCTGCATTTAGTAAGATGGATTCCATCCCTGCTAGGTTTTAAATCTAATCTCTTCCACTTCAGGGTTGCAATCTAGACCTGGGGCTTGAGCTGATAGATCGAGAGTATCATTTTGCTGATCGATCTGGTCACAGCCCTTGCGACAAGACACATGAGAGCACGAATCCCCCCATTGGAAAATAAAAGATCTCATCCATTTATATGCCCCTACGCATCTTCTTATTGGCTTTTGCTCTGATGCATGGGCTATGTGACCAGGTAGTGATTTTTTACCTTTTTTTTTTTTTATATTAAAAAGTCTTATATATCTAGCTACAAGATGTATGTTTAATTAATTTTTATACTATTTTATTGACTAAAAGAGGGGAAAAAACTCGTAAAAAACCAAAAATCAAAGTGCATTCCAATATTAGTTGTGGAACCCACACTAATAAAAATTGGGGTCGATTGTTCCCACCAATTTCGATTCAATGTTTCAAATCATGATATAAATGGTCTTTCAAGTCTAACTTTAGCAATTCCAATTTCCAAACTCCCAGACCCCTACCGGCAGCTCTTGAATCTCCAATGGGCTTGCACTAGCTAGCTTTTATTACAAGTTGGAAACACTTAGCCCGCAACCTCCTCCGTAGCTTTATCTTCATCTTCAATCCAAACTCACTTACTGATCAGAACTTGGGAGGTTTACAGAATCTAATTAATAAGGCTAGTTATTGACTTGGTTCCCTCATTGTGAATGATTAAAGACATCTTCTTCACTTCTATTTTTATTTATATATGTATTTAATTTTCTTCCAAGGGGTTTCCAAGAAAATAGATCAAATGAAAAAGGAACTTAGGAACTATGAACAAAGTCAAGTTGTAGTTTCCATGAAGGTCTCTTATGCAATTGCTTAGAATTGTCGACAATATAAAGGAGGGCAACCCAAAAGAGAAAAATATTAAACATGGGCTTCTTTGGTAAATTCACTAAAAAATTAAGCATGGCATTAGAAAATGTTGTCAAGCATTGGAAAAACAAAAGAAAAACCAAACACAATTATCAAAGGTTTTAAACGTTTAAATTTTTAAATACATGATAAAAAATAAAATAAAAATAAAACATAGGCACAAAAGTTGAGAAATTATTACCTAAATATATGCATCCAAAAACCAAATTTGAAAATAACTAAAATAATGAAGCAAAATACATATTAATTTCTAAATTTCATTCCAAATTCCACAACCCATTCAAAACTCCAAAATCAAAGTGCCATATATAGATGTAAGTCCACTTCAACGATGCATTTTAAGTAAAAAACAAAGAAAAAGATCTCTGTTCTAAGAAAAAAATTCTAAACTGCAAAGCAACCTATCAGGTCAGGCCTAATTTTGAGAGGCATGGTATAGTTTATAATCAGGAGGGGATGTCGGGTTTTAATCGGGCTACCTTAAACTGGCCTTAACTAGGCCTATTTAAATCTAAATGGGCTCAAACGAGCCCTAGATGTGCCCGGTTTAAAATTCTTTTCTTAAGTGGGTTGAAGACCCATAAGTGTTCAATTTGAACATTAAATCGATCGGTCCAGATCATAGTTAGCAAAAACAGCAACGACAAAAAAATAGAAACGGACGGTACAGGTTTTAAACAATAAATTTTTTAGAATGATATGGTCAAATACACAGTAAAAAAAAAACAAAGAATGGAAAAAAAAAAAAAAAAAGAAAACAGACGGTACAGGTTTTAAGTGTGTAGATTTAAAAAAAAATAAAAATGATAGTATACTCGTATAAATTAAGGAATTATTATTTAAATACCTACATCTAATGTTCAAAACAACTACAATATCCAACACTAATGCATATATATCTTAGGTCTCATTATAAGTTTTATGACATATAATTGAATATCATCCAACACCAATTCTACATTCATACAAGACACACGTCCAAGTTTTATTGAGCAACGTGGCTTGGCTATGAAATTTTTCATTGTTGTCAACATAGTCAACACACTCTTGAAGTAATGTATGTTCAGTTTGAGTTGAGAGTCATCACTTTAGAAACATTTTTCAACAAAAGCATCAGTTTGTATTTCAATTTCAGGGTCCATACATTGATTTTGAGTTGAAGGTGATATCATTAGAAATATAAGCCATTGAGTTAGCTTCAAGTCAGTGAAAGAATCAAGTCGATCAAAGTTCGAGGAGAGAAAGATATGGTCAATTAAGTAGACATTATGTTCAACAAGTTAAGTCTTAAAAAAAGCTAAAAAAGGGGAATGTGTTTAGAATGGGAATGGTTTCCGTTTGCAGTTTTTTTCCCATACCTTTGGGAAGCATACATAAAAATGTGTTTTAAACGGTACAAAATGAGAACATGTTTAATATGGAGTTTTAAATGCGTTTTTGCTAATAGTGGTCCAGATCAGACCATAAATGTACCGGACTTGATAGTGCCTACCGATGCAAGCTCAAAACTTGACACCCCTACCATCCAACATCATTGTCTAGACACAATTTTGGTTGGGCTTTGATACAAGAGGATAGGGATACATGGTTATGTTTAATGGTGTCATGGATTCGGTTTCGATTCAAGGTACACTTGTTATAAACGTAGTTAGTAAGTTCGGGGACGGCAATAACGCGGGAATGGATACGTACAACGTTAAATGGACCACATGGTTATAATACGTTTCTAAAATGACACGTGTTTAATACGATTGCTATGTAAAAATTTGGAAGCAAAAAATACGAATTTATTTTGGTATTGAGAATGAACTAAAATTGGTTGTTTACAACTAAATTCTAATATCCCATGCTCTCATGAACACTGATATCCAATCTAGCTTTCCAATTGGGGATCATTTCTCAATTTTTTTTTTATTTATTTTTATATCTAATATTAATTAAGTTTAATCATGTCTATCATAGCTAATGTAGATAGGTGATCCATCAACCATTTTCTATCATAGTAAATTATAGCATATATTTGTCATAATAATAATAATAGCATGTGGATAATCATTTAACAAATTAAAATATCATTATTAATATTATCTTATCAAACAAGAAAATCCACAGCAACCCCTACTGATGCAGATTCGTATTTTAAAACCGAATCAGATTGCGTATAGGTCCATTCAAATATTCAATAATTCAATTTTAATAATCAACAGTTGATTTATAATTAAGGTAAGATTTTAGATTGGGTGACAAAGTTATAATTAAGCAGACTTCATAGGCTAATGGATAGGAACAAGATGGTGGACACATAAGGTATTTGATTAATAGATTAAGGACAAGCTTGAAATGAAGTTAAACAAAGGGTATAAGGTAATAAAGGAGAGAGGGAGGGGCAATATGGAAATAGGGGTTAGAATTAATAAAATAAGAAATGGAGACGCGTATTATCCACATTTTTCTTAAAATTGAGAAATCTGCGAAAAGGGAGAAGTGTTGTTTTGACTTTTAGGGTTGCATTTTTTTTGGTCCCAAACAAAACGTATTATACACGTTTAAAATGCTTCTAATATGGGTACCTATAAAATATGCGTATAATATGGATTTTTTGGATTGATACACCAAATTATGATTTTTTGATTGAAATGTTTGGATATGACAAAAATCCATGTATTATACGTAAATTTACTAACTATGGTTATAACCGTTATTTTCTCAACATTTCTTCTAATAATTAAAAACGTAGTACCTCGTACGTATCAGCTGGCCTTATTTAATGAGATGGCTTATGCCTAGAAAGGAAGGTAAATATAGGTTGACACTCGCCAAATTTCATCCGTAACGAGGTATCCACCCATTTGCCGGTAATATCAATTAGGATAAGTATGAGATGGGCTATCCCTGTAGATAATGGTAAACTCTGAATCATTGCTAGGCTGATTAGGTATGATTTCTGTTTTGGATTAATTTTCATGAAATAATTAATAAATAGATTTTTAATGTAGAAAAATGAAATTGTTTGGTTCTCTCAATCCAAAAATATAGCTCCAATTATATATATATATATTTGTTCTATAAGGCACCCCTTCTCCCTCTCCTCCTCCCTGCTTCCTCCTCCTCCTCCCTTGGAGTGGGTAAAAATTCAAATCTCTTCTGGATGTAGTGAAAGTCCCATTGGGTTTGTACCCAAAAAAAAAAAAAAAAGTAAAGTTCCGTTGGGCTTTTAGCTATTAAAAAAACAAAAAATTAAAATAAGAAATTCATTTGGTAGTTCAATTTATGAGATTAGATTCTCTCTATTTCTTTGGGAAAGAGAGGTTGTGTGAGACCCAAAAATACAGCAAGTACCGGACGCGCCTGAGAGATCAGTGAGATGTTCCCTCCAAGAATACAACCAGTACTAAAAGGTTTGGGAGGTCGGTGAGGGTGTACAAACTTTAGTCCCACATCGCTTAGGGAGAGATTACTGGGCTAATTAATAACTTCTAGCCTCTTTAACATGGCACAACGTGTTTTAAAGCCTTGAGACTCATGGGCCAAAAAGGACAACATTATGCAAGGTTAATAGGTCGGGGCGTCATAAACGGTACAGAGCCGACCCTGACAGCATGTGGGGCCATAGTAGAGACGCTGTGCCGAATCGGAGAAGAAACGACGGTGTTTTTTCTTCACTTGAAAACTACTTTCTAATAAATTAATCATGTGTTCATTAAAGAACAAGAGTGAATGAAATTTTTACTTGGAAATTAAAAGAGCTTCTCATCTATTAAAAAATCTAATGAAATTTGATTTAAATTTCACTAAAATACAATTCATAAAGTAAACCAAATAACTTTTGAAATAGAAATTACCTCATTAAATTGAAATAGAAATCACACCAAATCAGCTTTAGTTATCTATTTTAGTGCAAGTGTTCCAATTACTTGTATAACAATAGTAACAACAACAATTACTTCTACTGATGCCCACGCGCAACACCTCATTGGGTTAGTGTTGGTGTAGGGGTGGGCTACCTGGAAGTGCTTATTTCGAATTTCCCTTTTATATATATTCAAGAAATATAGAAAATAAGAAAAAGAAAAACAAGGGTTTTGGATTGGAAGAGATAAAAATAATGATAAATTTAATGGATCATTCTTTTCCAATTCCAAACAAGGACCATCACAAACTAGAAAAAGAAAATAATCCTACTTTAACCAGCAAGCCCCTTATGGATGGCTTCTGTTGCTGCTTCTTTTACATCGCACACCCAAATGCACTTCTATAAACACCAAATTTTGTCCCCCCTCGGCAATGATGAATTATGGGTAATGATGAGACGTATTTTCTCTTTCGGAAAGAAGTTGAATTTTCAGCACAAATCTAGACAATCCCAGAACTTGTGATCAGTCAAAACCTGAAATTTTTAAATGATGCGGAGAGGGTGATCAAAAGTGGTCATTAATACCCTTTTGCTAGAAGATGACAATCGAGCCTAGCAGGTGCTCGATTCCCGTATCATTGGAAAGTATTCGGAAATACGGTTTCATTGATATCTTGTATGGAAAAAACGGATACCCAGGTGTGCCATAACACCTACTTGAACTTTGAACTAGTAAAACCAGAACAAACCAAACCAAACCCTAAAACTAGATCAAACCCTGAACCAAACCAAAACTTGAACCAAACCAAACCCTAGACCAAACCCTAAACCAGACCAAACCAAACCCTAAACCAGACCAAACCCTGAACAAGACCAAACCTTGAACCTGACCAAACCCTAAAACCAGACCAAACCCTGAACAAGACCAAACACTGAACCAGACCAAACCCTGAACCAGAACAAACCTTGAACCAAACCAAACCCTAAATCAGACCAAACCCTGAACAAGACCAAACCTTACCAGACCAAACCCTAAACCAGACCAAAAACCCGACCAAACCAAACCTTGAACCAGGCCAAACCCTGAACCATACTAAACCATGAACCAAACCCTAAACCAAACTACCCAAAATTCCTGAGCTGATTCCAACCCTAAAAATACGGTGCGAAAGCTTTGCCCAAAATTCCCAAGCTGATTCCAATCATAGAAAAATGGCGTAGAAGCTCTGCCCAAAATTCCTGAGCTGATTCCAACCCTAGAAAAATAGCGTGGAAGCTCTATCCAAAATTCCCGAGCCGATTCCAACCCTAGAAAAACGACGTGGAAGCTCTGTATAAAATTTCCTAAGCTGATTCCAACCCTAGGAATACAACGTGGAAGCCCTGCCCAAATTTCCAGAATTGATTCCGATTCTAGAAATATAGTATGGAAGCCCTATTCAGATTCTTGAAAACTAGAATCCGTAGTCACACCCTAGCAAAAAAGCCTCGTCAACTTTCTTACCCAGGTGCCGAAAGTTTTTAATTTCTCCAAGAAGGAAAAAAAATTGAACCTTTGCCCCTGAGTCTAGGAAAATCATCAGAAAATTCACCATTTTCATCAATTATTATCATGTGAATATTATATTGTAATTTCATTTGCCTCATTTCTGTATATATTTGTTTTACATGTTTATTGCTTAAAATGAGGATTTACTGTTGTAGTTTTGCGTATTAATTTTAGCATCTGTACATTAAATTTAGTTTGTTTCATCATTTTATATGTCATTGCATATATTCCTCACATAAAATAACGATCATGATTTTCTTGTCATAGAGCATAGCATGTGTATGTAGGTAAGATAATTGCATTTCTGTAGGTAAGATAATTGCATTTCTCATTATTTTATGTAAATTTTATTATTTCATGTGGAATTCTTTCAAGCAAGTTTATGTATATATGTTTGTGGTATTTCATGTAATAGAACTTCTGTGCTAGCTTAAACTGTTAAAATTTTTTGGGGAGAATATTCGAAATCCAAGCTTCTGGTAGAAAGACCAGAAATTCCGGGCGAGGTGGGTGCCTAACACCTTCCAACACTTGTAACCTGACACGGACCCCTATCTCTGGAACAGACCAAAGTATGAAGTCAAATTAGGAGGTTCCTTCCTTTTGCAGGGAACCAACCCCCTGTTTGAGCTCGATCCCTCGATCAAAATTGGGCTCCACCATAGGGTCCTAGGCCCTGAATCCTAGATGGTGACTCCAAAAATCATGCTTTCCCCATCCCCCCAATAGTTGCTAGACCATGCTTTGGAGACCATTCAATTCGAGACAGGCCATAGGTGAGAAGGAAGGACAGAGCAAAAAAGAGAGAAAAAGAGCAAAAAGGTATTTTCTCTTACAGTGGCGACTCCATTGGGGATTGTCAAACTTTATATACCATAAGCTTACAATGAACGTTAGAATTTTCCCCCTCATCATTATTGTGTGTAAATATGTTTGTATATTGCTTGCTAACTGCATCATGCATCGTGTTCGAAGTGAAATCAGTTGACGAGGGTACTACCTGTCATGCCTGCACTCTCGGGGAGGTCAGTGCATGATATATGAAGTACTCTGAGATTAAATGATGTCCACTTCCTATATAAGAGTGCTCGAAGTGAAATTGGTTGGTGAGGATGGTCGTTGATAGTTCGAAACCCTCAGGGTGATAGAACATATCGAGCCATTCTGAGATTAACTAATGGCCACTTTCTACACTACACTTGTGCACACACTCACTCACGGATACACATACCCCTGTGATTAGCTGACTGAACTCATGTAATGTCATGGACAATTACCGAAAAGTCACACCCGTTGTTACAGTACCATCTGATATATCAAAGGAACCATGTACCCTTGATTAACTTTCAGTGATAGGTATATCGGTTTTGTCAAGGGTAACCTTGTTCTATCCCACAGCCTTACCCATTGCATCGCATCACATAGGAACTAGACCATTAAACAACTAGGGTATGCCACAAATTGACTCAATAATTGTTTGTGGTTCAAGTTAGAACCCTTCTAGCTTGTTTCATCTAGGGTGAGATTTTTCTTGTATATGTTTAAAAACCTGATGTGTTCTTTGACAATTGGGAATTGGGAGATGCAATTATATTAGTTTTGGTTCATGCAACCGTGCATGTGGGGTGATTCCCGCTTCACCACATTATATTAGCATGTGTTCTAGACTGATAATGTTCATAAAACCAATCTTAGAGTCAGGAATAATTAGGTATTTCTATGCTACGGGGAGAAACAAAGTACTTATGTGAAATCAACAGCGAGGTTGTTCTTGCATGGACCAACTGGTTTGTTTTCCCACACCATAATTCGTGCTTAAATTGGGCTCTAAAAAAAAAAAGTGTGTGAATAACGACTAAAAATTGGGCCAAAGTTAGACAATTATTATTGAGGGGGAATAAATTTGTGTGTGCGTCATAAAAAAAAAATCATAATAATAAAAATAAAAATAAAAATTTAAAATTTAAATTTCATGGTTTAGGTCAAGCACGATTCCTTGTCAAAGAAATTCCCCGTTGTCTGGGTGGACCCATCAAGATAATCATTTGATCCGAGTCAGCCCTGAGGAGTCTTTATCAACAGTGGAACTTATAGTTCAACTCATGCCACCAAGTTCACCTAGCTTAGCATCGTCTAAACAGTCAATGAGTGTGGATCCGACAAGTAGAAGTCAACTAGATGCCCAAGAGAGAAGGAGAGTGGATATGATACAGTTAAAGTTGGAAGAGTTGTGTCATTTATTCACCCAATTTACTAGTGCCAAGCAGCCTCAACAACAAACTGAACCCATTTCAACCCCAAGAGAATAGGATTGGACCAAGATGGGGTCCAATGCCCCTCGTATTGTACCGAGGCTTGTGGTTGAAGATGATGAAGAGGAAATCCGACCAGATCTTCCAACTGAACCCCTTGAAACTGAAGGGGAAAGAAAGATGAGGAAACAATTAGGAAGACTTGAAAAGTTACTGTAGAAGGGGAACGACATAGATGCCCAAGCCACAGAAATTGATGAGATGGTCCTCTTTCCCAAAGCTCGCATTTCAGAGAAATTTAAGTGGAACACTGATAAGTTTGATGGCAAGGGTGACTCGAGGGCATACTTGAAGGTCTTCATTAATATTTTCAGATCATGGGGATTTACTGAAGAACAAATGGGGCAAACATTTTTGCTTACTCTTTCAGGCCCAACTCTTCATTGGTTAACTCAGTTGGACCCTTCTCAGACTCAAAATTGGTTAATGATTATGAAAGCATTTACCAATCAGTACTCTTACAACACTGAACTAGATATAACTCGACGAAAGTTAGAAACTATTCGACAAGCTCTAGATGAGGGTTTCACAAAGTTTCTCTTAAGGTTTTGAGATAAGGAAGATATGATGACATCTCGACCTATTGAAAAAGAGCAAGTTGAAATGATTCTAGATAACTTGGAAAATCCCTATTATGATGTGTTATACAATTAGCACATCGAGACATTCTCAACATTGCTAACAATAGGGAGAAGAGTTGAAAACAGAATCTTTAGAGAAACGCAACACTAGAATAGTCCCCAGGGTTCCTTAGAGTAGAGTAAGAATACAAGGTATAGCAAAGGACATAATACATAAGTGAATACTGTAACTACCGTAAGTACCAACCAGCAGCCTGCGGTGCATGCAGTGAATCTTAAGCCTGCTCCAGTTGTCATTAAGCCAAGTCTTTCAGCTCAAAAGGTTCAGTATAGAGGAGGTAGTTCTCAGATTTGGGGATGCCCTTATTTATGTTATGAGAAATTGAAGAAAGAAGGCCTCTTGAGTATGATGCTTACCCATCCAATCAGCAATCCTCCACATCCTTGGTACAAGGACAATGATTACTATTCTTTCCATAATCAAAAGGGTCATCTCACCAACCAGTGTATCACCCTAAAGCATGGAGTACAAGATTTGATTGAATCAGGGCAGATTGAACTAGAATTGATGAGCCAGCCAAATGTGACTACCAATCCCCTTCTGAATCATGGAACAGTTGGAATGATACAAAGTGATTTAGATAAGAATGGTCCTACTCAAAGGACTCAACCCTGTCCAAAGAGAGGACGTCTTACTGCCCGAGCTTACCGAGCTTTGCTCAAAGCCAAGCATTTAGAAGCAAAAGAAGAAGAGAATCAGAAGAGAATTGAAGAAATTCATTCCTGGGAAGATGAAAGTCTCCCACCTTGCAATCTTACACTTCCTCAGATAGGGTCACCTTCATATCACTCAGCATCCTATCTTTCATCACCTTCATATCACCTACCATAACATCCTCCATCACCTTCATATCACCCAGCATCATACAGTCCATCATCTTCCTATCACCCACATGCTCCATCACCTTCATATCACTCAGCATCATACCTCCCATCATCTTCCTATCACCCATATCCTCCATCACCTTCATATCATCCACAGCCTCCATCACCTTCATATCACCCATCATCCTTCATCACCTTCATATCACCTACCATCACTTTCTCCATCACCTTAATATCACCCAATATCATACCTTCCATCACCTCCCTATTACCTGGCATCACATCCTCCATCTCCATCTTACCTTCCAACACCAGACTATTGTGTCCCAACTTGGGAAGGATTATCATCACCAACTATTGCCCCATTTCCCCCATCCTTGCCGCCATTTCACCCAGAACCTTGCTACCTTCCAATTTCATATAATCCTTATCCTTATCCATCACCGCCAGAATACTTTCCCATGAATGGATGGTTAGAAGAAGGGAACCAACATCAATGTTCAGAGGCAGATTGGCCGAATGGAACTTCTTGGACTGATATGTTAATGGATCTAGATACTCCCATTCACTCCTCTACCAGATTGGTGCACTCCTCTACCGGATCGGTGAATCTCATAAATAGGGAAGAAGAGTCCCAGATTGACCCTACAACTCTCATTGTACTAACGATAGAAGGTGTCACACCAAACATGATCAGGGCTATGGTGGCATTGACTATTGGAGAAATGATCTCAGATGAAATACACCTAATCCGTATATGTGGAGAGAGTGATAGTGATGATAGTGATACTGAAACAGTGAATGCTATTGGAAGAAATGTGCCCGATGTGGATCCAACAGATATCATTCTCCCAATTTTTCCTTCTAATGATGATTTAGAGGAAGAAGAAGACAGGGATGAGCGTCACTTAATCCATATAGGTGGAGAGAGTGATAGTAATACTGAAGAAATTTGTGAGACAGTGAATGCTATTAGAGGAAATGTGCCCGATGGGGATCCAGTATATATCATTCGCCCAATCTTTCCCTCTGACGATGATTCAGAGGAGGAAGAAGATGGGGATGAAGATACAGAAGGTGATCAAGAATCAGGAAATGAAGATCTAGAAGGAGATCTTGTTGAAGAAGACGAAGAAAATGAAGATCTAGAGGAAGAATTTGGTGAAGAAAACGAAGATAATTAAGAGTTAGAAAGTGCATATTTTGAAGTTCAGTTTGAAGAGAAAAGTGAAGAAGAGAATCCCTATTGTGACAATGTGCTCTTCTTATTGAATCAAATGTGTGAAGATATGTTAGTAACTGAGAAAATATTGAGGAAATTTGTAGTCTGGTAAGAAACTATCAAAGAAGTCTATGAAAATATTAAGGTTAATTTCGAGGATGAACCATTTGTTAAAGGGCTTATTTTGCATTTGAATAACATTATTCAAATAGTTAAAGCTCAGGCTATCGACATTTTAGGGGTCCTCCAAGTCCACTATCTGCATATGAAGAAGGGATTTAAGCACCTATGGTAGGCATGATTGGTGATATAAACAAGGAAGATGAAAGTAAATACCCCTATAATATTCTCATAAAAAAGAGGCCTGAAAGATCCAAGAAAGTGATGGCCACTAGAAGTGGGAGAGACTACAAAGCAAAGGGGTTGATAGTGGAACAACCAAACTGTCATGGAGACAGGGCAATGTAGCAGACAGCCACAACCTGTGAATCAAGTATTGAGCCAATTGAAGAAGGTACAGGCCAATGTTTCCATTTGGGGGTTGTTAATGGCATCTCCTGTCCATAGGGAAGTTGTAGTAAAGTCCCTCACTAGTGTGCAAGTACCTATAGAGATGGATCCGTCGCGATTATCTCAGATTGTGGGAGCCACATATGCTGTTTAGGCATTGATGTTCTCTAATATAGACTTACCTCCAGAAGGTATCAAGCATACTTGAGCTCTGTACATCATGGTGGAATGCAATATGAATACAGTGCCTCAGGACCTTGTTGATAATGGATTAGATCTGAATATTCTACCCTTGAGAGCTACCACATGTATAGGCTTTAATCCCGATCAATTCAAACCCTCAACTTAGATCATTAAGGCTTATGACAACACCAGAAGAAATGTTATTGGAATTCTCACAACAATGGTGATAATAGGGCCTGCTGAGTTTTGTGTTGAGTTCCAAGTGATAGATATCTCGGCCTCCTTCAACTTCAACATGCTTCTGGGTCATCCGTGGCTTCATAAAGCAGGGGTAGTGTCATCTACTCTACACCAGAAAGTAAAATTTATCTATGATGAGAAGGTAATTACTATTTCTGTAGATCCTCAATTAGTCAACACATTGGCTAACATTGAATTTGGAAAAAATCAAGAACAAGAGGTGCATTTGAGTGGCTTTGAACTAGAAAAAGTTTATGCTTCTGTTGTGGAAGAGCCAATGAAGGCGAACATTCTAATGTCCTATGAGGGCATGTGGAATACCATTGTTGGTCGAATGATGAAGCAGATGCATTATTTTCCTCAGATGGGATTGGGAAAATACCAGCAAGGACCCACGAGGTTGCCTGAATTCCCTTACACTACAGGAATCCATGGTTTGGGGTTTTCTCAAAAGGAAGAACAAAAGATGTTAGAAGATATAAGGAGGGGCTGAGGTGGAGCAAGAGTCTATCGAGGGTTTGAGAATAAAAAAATGCTTGTAATTGCAAGAAAGGAATCCTCTTGCAAGAAAAGGATTGCGAATTATCCTACCTTAGAAAGGTTTGTAAAGGCAGCAAAAGGTTTTTCCAGTTGTGAGGATCTTGACTTTCAACCTAAGAAAGAAGCAAAGAAAGCAAATTCTGAGTTCGAAGTCATCTATCAAGATCAGATTGATTGGATTACCTATGAGCTGGAACGTCTGCCATTTAAGGAGGATAGTAAAGACAATGGTATAAGTGACATCTTTGAGATAGCTATGATTGCCACAACTGAAGACGAATTTGTAGTTAACCCTGCATCCCTGATTCAATCATCAAAAATTCACAAGCCTCGTCTTACATTGAAAGAAGTTTGGCAGCATAAATTAAGAGCTCCCTAGCGTCTCGATCTTCCAATCGGGATACGAGCTCACATCTATTCTTGCCTACGGAAGATGTATATGGAGGAGTTGAGAAAGGGGC
This sequence comes from Macadamia integrifolia, assembly GCF_013358625.1. Lineage (NCBI taxonomy): Eukaryota > Viridiplantae > Streptophyta > Magnoliopsida > Proteales > Proteaceae > Macadamia > Macadamia integrifolia. The sequence continues at coordinate 24,603,360 of NC_056557.1, read as the reverse complement.
AATATCACTCTTTTTGTAGGAGCAGTTCATATGCTAGAAAGAGAAGAGCTAGAAGGATGAATATATGCCCTTACTGTGCTAGGAGCAACTGCAATGGTTACATCATAGATGGAGGTCAACGGTGTGACCATGGTAAGGGGATTGCCTCACATAAAAGGCTTGAGAAGTTAGATTTTCTAGAGCGAGGACTGAATAGCCTGGGGCGAGGTGCATCCATCAGAAAATTCAGGTTTACAGATCATAAGATTGATCAACTTGTTTTTACCACAAAAAGTGCCAAAAATAGGCAGGCCGAATCTGAACTCGTCTGCCAAGAGAAATTGGGGCATCTTCAGCTCCATGAAGAAGGTGAAAGTAGTGGTGTCAACAAAACCCTTGAGGTAGATGTTATTTCCACTGAAGAGATAGAGGAGGGACCAATGCCATACCTGGTAATTCATCCAGCCCGCGAACCACTGCTCAACTGGACCAGTGCAGGATATGACTTCAAGCTCACTAAGACTCAGGGTCCAATTGGTTCTAAAATCACCACACAATACACTGAAGATTCCCTTTCTGTTGTTGAGTCTCCTTTTACTTGTACTTTTTCTGAATTTCCTTCTATTAATGAAATTCCACACTTTTAGTATGTTGAGTCTGTAGTTTTTCCAGCTGTTAATGAAAATTCTGATTTCGAGTATGATTTGTCTCTTAACAAAATAACTGATGATGATCTTAAAAAAATAACTAATGAATATCATGAATTGTTAAAAAAATCTAAAGGAAAAAGAGCTAAACCTATGAGTGAGGACACTTGACTTATTAACTTAGGATCCGATCAATGCCCTAAAGAAATTAAAATTGGTGCAATCTTGAATGAAGAAGAAACCTCACAAATGGCCAGTCTGTTAAAAGAATTTACAAAGCTTTTCGCTTGGTCTTATGAAGACATGCCTAGCATTAACCCAAAAATAGTACAACATCGACTCCCTTCGTACTAGATGCGAGGCCTATCAAACAAAAGGCTAGAAGAATGCAGCCTGAATGGGGTGAAAAGATTAGAGAAGAAGTAATTAAGCAATGGAATGCAGGATTTTTGCAAGTTATAAGGTACCCTCGTTGGTTGGCCAATATTGTTCCAGTTTCAAAGAAAGACGGAAAAGTCAGAATGTGAGTGGATTTCAGAGATTTGAATAAAGTCAGTCCTAGAGGTGACTTTCCTTTGCCTCATATTGATGTATTGGTTGATAGTATGGTAGGACATGCCTTATTGTCATTCATGGATGGGTTTTTGGGATACAACCAGATCAGCATGCATCCTGAAGATATGGAAAAGACTGCTTTCACCACCCCTTGGGAGACCTATTGCTATAAGATAATGCCATTTGGTCTAAAGAATGCTGGAGCTACATATCAAAGGGCCGCTACCACTATTTTGCATGATATGATTCACAAGGAAGTGGAAGTCTACGTCGATGATATGATTGTCAAGTCTGTCGACAGACAGGGGCATATCCCAGCACTAAGGAAGTTTTTTGAAAGAATCAAGAAATTTTAATTGTGGTTGAACCCTAAAAAGTGTATGTTCGGCACGCGAAGGCAGGAAAGTTGTTAGGCTTTCTTGTAAGTGAAATAGGTATAGAAGTGGACCCTATCAAGATTAAAGCAATCAGGGACATGCTTGCACCTCAGGCTGAGAAGGAAATACGAGGATTCCTTGGTCACATCTAATACATCAGTCGTTTCATATCCCAATTGACCACTATCTATGAACCAGTGTTCAAGTTGTTAAAGAAGGATCAGCCCACACGGTGGAATTCCCAATGTCAAGAACCCTTCGACAAAGTCAAGGAATACTTGTTAAATCCACCGGTTCTTATGCCACCAATAAAGGGGAAACCACTTTTGTTATATCTGTCAGTAGGATAATTCTCGATGGGGTCCATGTTAACTCAGAAAGATAAGGTGAAAGGAGTAGAACAAGCTATCTACTATTTGAGCAAGAAATTCTTGGAGTATGAAGTTCGGTATACATCATTAGAGAAGACTTGCACAACTCTTATTTAGGCAACAAGAAGATTGCGACACTATATGGTGGCATATCCAATTCACTTGCTTTCCAAAATGGATCCTATCAAGTATTTGTTTGAAAAGCCTACACTCACTGGTAGAATGGCAAGGTGGTTGCTATTACTCTCAAAATTTGACATTACATATGTCAATCAAAAGTCTATCAAAGGCAGAGCAATTGCAGATCACTTGTCTGCACATCCCACAAAAGATGGAAGATCATTAGATGATGCTTTTCCAGATGAGGAAATCATGGTAGTTGAAGAAGGAAACTCTATTAACACATGGCAATTATATTTTGACAGAGTAGCCAACCAAAGAGGTATGGGGCAGTAGTGTTATTAATAACACCTGACGAGCTCTATTTGCCTTCATCTTTTTGACTTGATTTTCCATGTACCAATAATATTGTTGAATATGAAGCATGTGCAATCGACTTGAAAATAGCTCTGACAATTGGGGTAAAAAGGATCCAAGTGTTTGGTGACTCATCCATTGTAATTTGCCAAACTCAAGAAAAATGGAAGACCAAAGATGAGAAATTGAAGCCTTATCAAGAATATTTGGAGAAGATCTCTAAATACTTAAAAAAAATATCTTTAGAATACTATTAGAGAGATAGCAACCGGTTCATCGGCGCTCTTGTAACATTAGCATCAATGGTTGAGTATAGTCCTATGGCCCAAGTAAGACCTTTTCTGGTTGAAAGAAAGGTAAAGTCCATCTATCATGGCTCAGTGAATGCCTTGACAACAGATAGAAGATCTTGGTTTGCTCCTGTTGTGGACTTCATCAGGGAAGGGAAATATCCTATGGAAGCAAAATCAAGGGAAAAGAAGTTTCTCAGAAAATTTACCACCTAATTCACATTACAAGACGATTTTCTGTACAAAAGATCGTTCGATAGGATTCATCTATTGTGTGTGGATGAAGAACAGGCGTAGACTGTGATAGAAGAAATACATCAAGGTATCTATGGGCCTCATATGAATGCAAGAATGCTAGCCAAGAAAATCCTGAAATTAGGATATTACTGGTGCCCAATGGAGGCAGACTGTGTAGATTTCGTTCCGAAATTCCACAAATGTCAGATATTTTCCAATATCATACATATTCTGCCAACGGAATTGCATTCGCTCAATTCCCCTTGGCCATTCTCTACATGGGGTATTGATGTTATAGGAAAAATGACTCCCAAAGCATCAAATGGTCTTGAGTTTATACTGGTAGCAACTGACTATTTCACCAAATGGATGGAAGCACAGCCATATTCAGTCCTCACTGCTACAAAGGTGGCCAAGTTTATTAAAGAGAACATCATTTGTCGACATAGGATCCCGCAACAACTAATATCTGACCAGGGCACTCATTTTCAAGGGCAAGTCGATAAACTTTGCACCAAGTTTGGGATTGGACGGCATAAATCCACCACTTATCATCCACAAAAAAATGGGGCAGTGGAAGCAGCTAATAAGAATATGAAGGTAATTCTCCAGAGGATGGAAGATACACATAGAGATTGGGCGGATCACTTACCGTATGCACTATAGGCATATAGAATGTCGATTCAAACTTCTACAGGGGCAACTCCATATTCCTTTGTATATGGAATGGAAGCTGTGTTGCCAATTGAGATACAAGTGCCCTTTCTTCGAGTCCTCATAGAAAGCAAGCTACCAGAAGGAGAATGGGTACAGGCTAAATATGATGAACTTAATTTGTTGGATGAAAAAAGAATGAAAGCCATGGACAATTTAAAAAAGTATTAATTGAGAATGGCACTAGCATTCAATAAAAATTTTCATCCTCGTAACATTGAAGTTGTAGATTTGGTCCTCAGAGAACAAAGAGCACCTACACAAGATCTTCGGGGAAAATTCTGACCAAATTGGAGTGGTCCATTCACAGTAAAGAAAGTCTTGTCAGGAAAAGCTGTACTACTCATGGATTTGGATGGAGATGAATTGTCAAGTTTAGTTAATATGGATCAATTGAAAAAATATTATGTTTAAATTCAGGGTAACCACTTGAACTATGTTTGACCTAATTCCTCACAAGGGATACATAGGCAACTCGGCATGTTCGAGTGCGGTCTCATCTGTACCAAACTCTTAAAAAAAATAAAAATTCTTAGGGCACTGATTGAAAAAGAAAAAAAAAAGAGATGAAAGAAAAAAAGAAGAAAATAAAAAAAAGAAAAGAAAAAAAAAAAAGAAAGAAAAATAAAAGATCTAGAGTTATGTCTCAAGTGTCCAAGAAAGAAAGCAATGCTTTAAGATCATCATCTCGCACTTGGCACCTTAATTACTAGACAACTTGTTTTCCCTAGTAATTCGTTTTTCCATCATCAGTGGTCTACAAAAAATTGCCACTTGGCATTATCAGTCACAAGTCAGATCATTTCCCACTTGTGGTTCTTTTTGTTCCCCTTTCAAATCTAATATCTTATCTTCAATGTACAAGTTGGAATTATAAAAACTTATTGGGCCATGAAATATTTTTCTTTCTATCAGAAGTATCTTCTCATAGAACAAAAATATTTGTGAGCTTGTTGCCATGTCTTGTATATGTTTATTTCACTTTTTTTGATCAAGCTGTTCGCTTGTAACATTCAGGAACAAATCAATTATGTCTCTTCCCTGTGCAAATACTTTGAATGAGATTCTACGCAGGTGGACTGTGAATATGAATGTGAATGATTCTAGGCTGTTGGAAGAAACAAATCTTCAGGTTCTTAGCCAGATTCCCTGCATGGAATTGTGCCATAACTTGCTGAAGGAAGTTCCCAAGCATTGGGATTGTAACCTGCACATGTTCAAATTTGGGTCAGTAGAAATCTATCCAACTCTGGAAGAATTCAGAGCCTGCTTGCTCTCTCCATCCAAAGGGAAGCTTTTTCGTCCTACTCTGCAAGTAGACTACACTATGGATATCCAAGAATTCTTCGGATGGAACAGAAAGGACATGAAGAAGTTCATGGTTTTTCAAAAAATAGACATCTTTGAAGTAGCCAAAGCTTTTTCTCGATACAGACATTTGGAGGGAATGGATCAGTGGCATAGAGGTAATGTCTATCTATTTTGTATGATAGCACGATACTTGTTGCGTTTTCCTGGACATGGAGCTGTTCCTGCCATCATCAAAATAGCGTTACAATTTTGAGAAGGTTGTGATATTGTTCCTACAATCCTGGCTGAAACACTTAAAGGGTTAGACCAGATGGTCATTTCTAAGAAATTTGGTACAAATCACTACATGGGGTGTCCTGCTACTTTTCAACTTTGGTTGACTGAGAAGCTACAACTATTAAGGCCTTTCCAACATAGTAAGCTGACGGCCATCCGGTACCAGACAAGGAGCGAAATTCCAGAATTCCACTTAATTGCTAGTTGGCAGGAGTACCTTCAAGAGAAAACTGAAGATAATATCAGATGCACCTGTCAGTGGTCACCAATTGAGAATCCTATTATGAATACCCCAGGGTGCAATTATGTTAGGCTGATGGGTTTGACTCACACGTCCTTTTATCTACCAATTCATCTGCAGCGACAATATCAGTTACGTCAAACAGATCCAAGAGAAGTAGTGAACTTTTATCCCCTAGAGAAGCTATCCACTGGTGTCATAGATCTGCTGACAAATTTATGGCAAATGCAGCTGGTGTAAGGTCTTTTAGAAGAAAAAGTTCCAAACACTTAAGTGAAGACAGTTGAAGATCTGGCTCTTTGGTTTATAATATTTCCATGTAACCGTTTTTCGCTTGCTGTAAACCTGAGTTTGGAGTTGAAATAAATTTAGCCTTTTCTATCTACCTTCACATGAGTAGTGGGAATAAAAAAAGAAGGGAATCGTGTATAACCTAAACAGAAGAATAACATTGTTATAACATAACAAAACACCATCATCCATTGCATCCTTGCATGATTTGTACTAACCTATGTTTGTTTAGGTAAAAAAAAAAAAAATACATGAGTAAGTATAAGAATGACAGTTCTCCAACAAATGTCATAACTTTAGTAAAAACCTTATTTCCACAACAGAGCCAGAATGTGTCAATTCCAATACCAAAATGCCATTACAAGAATGACATTTCTCTGACAATTCCATAAGTGCAACTTTAGTATTTAAGTGATGCGAAAATAACGTCATTTTTACAAAAAATGCCAGAAAATACCAATTGCAATGTAAGGATGATATAATAAGATTGTCATCTCCATGACAGCACCAGAAAGTGCCAATTCCTTGACCAAGATGCCATTATAAGAATGACATTTCAGTGCCAAGATGCATATGAAAGTTCTTTTTCCATAGCAACGTCAGAAAGTGTCGATTGCATTAACTGGATGATACAATAAGAGTATCATCTCCACAACAACGCCAGAAAGTGCCAATTTCAGCCTCATTTTTCATGACAATATTGGAAAATATTAATCTTAGTGCCAATTTTCAGATCAGCAATATAAAGAAATGTTGCAAAGAAGTCAATCGGATCAGAAGGGCTAAGGTACGTTATAAGAACGATATCCTTGCAATTTCTCCAATGAGTTTGTCTCTCAGGTATGTATTCTCTTCATCGTTAGAAATGATTGCACTTTGAGATCATTCCCTCATAGTTGCATTCTTAGCCAAGTCCAGGACATTTCGTGTATGATCCAGTTCTAGTGGTATGATATACCAACACTAGTCAATCGGATATACTGTCATAATATTTTCTTATTTTCATCGAATTTTACCATCTGAGTCTAATCACTCGTCTTTTACATTGCACCTCCGTTATCCCTAAGCAGGATATCAGCAGTACATGTCTTTTCTTTGCCCTTCGGCTATTGCACAATCTCAGCCAAAGAGGGGCATTCTGTAGACACCAAATTTTGTCCCCCCTCAGCAATGATGAATTACGGGTAATGAGGAGACATTTCTTCTTTCGAAAAAAAGTTAAATTTTTAGCACAAATCCAGACTATCCCAGAATTTGTGATTGGTCAAAACCCGATATTTTTAAATGATGCAGAGAGGGTGATCGAAAGTGGTCATTAATACCCTTTTACTAGAAGATGACAATCAAGCCTAGCAGGTGCTCGATTCCTGTATCATTGGAAAGTATTTAGAAATACATTCTCATTGATATCTTGTATGGAAAAAACGGATACATAGGTGTGCCGTAATGCCTACTTGAACTTTGAACCAGTTAAACCAGAACAAACCAAACCCTGAACCAAATCAAACCCTAGACCAAACCCTAAACCAGACCATACCCTGAACCAAGCCAAACCCTAAACCAGTCCAAACCCTGAACCAGACCAAACCCTAAACTAGACTAAAAACCATACCAAACGAAACCAAACCAAACCCTAAACTAGACCAAACCCTGAACCAAACCAAACCAAACCCTCAACCAAACCAAATCCTAAACCAAACCAAACCATAAACTAGACCAAACCCTGAACCAAACCAATCCAAAACCAAACCAAACCAAACCAAAACCAAACCAAACCAAATGAAACCAAAGAAAAACCCTAAACCCTAATCAAAACCCTAAACCCTAATCTAATCAAAACCCTAAACCCTAATCTGAACCAAACCCTAAACCTTAATCTAAACCAAACCTTAAACCCTATTTTAAACCAAACCCTAAAACCCAAACCTAAGCCCAAACCCAAACCTTTAATCAAACCTTAATCAAATTTAAATTAAACCTTAAAATCAAATTAAAATCGAACCTTAAATCAAACCAAAATCAAAACTTAAGATTAAACCTTAATCAAAACTTAAAATTAAAAACTAAAATTAAACCTTAAATCAAACCAAAATCAAAACTTAAGATTAAACCTTAATCAAAACTTAAAATTGAAAATGAAAATTAAACCTAAAAATCAAATTAAAATCAAACCAAAATTAAACCTTAATTAAACCTTAATTAAACTTAAATTAAACCTATAATCAAAACTTAAATCAAACCATAATCAAACCTTAATCAGACTTTTCATCAAACCATAATTCAAACCTTAATCAAACCAAAATCAAACCTTGAGCTTAAACCGGACTCTATCCAAACCAAAACTTACCGACTGTTATTAACGAAATAAGAACTCTACCAAAGGCTACTGCCGCCCAGGCTAGGGAGTAGCCCTCAGTCTAGGGGAGTATCTGGAGGTGTAAGAGGGTGCCACAGGGTATTTCAAAGTCTCACAGGGTACCACGTACTATTTTAAAGCTTTACAGAGTGACACGTATCTATTTTCACTACACAATGGGGTGACACATACACTAACTGGGTGACATAAAGGGGGGTCCGCGTAAATCCTTACACAATCTGTGTAAGCCCTTACACGGATTTGTGGGGGGCTTACATGGATTTGGCCCCCCTTCTCACGGCCTTGGGTGTTTTCACACCCCTGCCCCTCCTTCTCTGTAAATCCCTAGCAAAAAGCAACAGGTAGAAAAGAATAGACAAAAAACAATAGAGAAAAATCCCTGATAAAAATCCCTAACATTGTTCCAAAAGAGAGAGAGAGAGAGGGAAGTAAGAAAAAGAGTGAAGAATCCTAAGCTATCTGAAGTTGACTATCTCAGAAGTTGACTGTCTCATTGCCGGAAGCCCAGGTTGTCCATATCAGGTTAGTATTGAACTCATGTTCAAAGTCTTTTTATTTACATTCAATACTTTTATTACGGCACGAAAGCTCTGCCAAAATTCCCGAGCTGATTCCAACCCTAGAAATACAACATTAAAGCTCTGCCCAAATTTCCCAAGTTGATTCCAACCCTAGAAATACGGCTTAGAAGCTCTGCCTAAATTTTTTGAGCTAATTCCAACCCTAGAAATACAGCGTGGAAGCTTTGCCCAAAATTCCTGATCTGATTCCAACCCTAGAAAAACAGCGCGGAAGCTTTACCCAAAATTTTTGAGCTGATTCCAACCCTAGAAATACGGTGCAGAAGCTTTGCCCAAAATTCCCAAGTTGATTCTAACCCTAGAAAAATGGCATAGAAGCTCTGCCCAAAATTACTGAGCTAATTCCAACCTTAGAAAAATGGTGCGGAAGCTCTGCCCAAAATTCTTGAGCTGATTCCAATCCTAGAAAAACATCGTGGAAGCTCTACTCAAAATTCCTGAGCTGATTCCAACCCTAGAAAAATGGTGCGAAAGCTCTACATAAAATTTCTCGAGCTGATTCTAACCCTAGGAATATTGCGCCGAAACTCTGTCCAAATTTTCAAAATTGATTTCGATTCTAGAAATATAGTATGGAAGCCCTATTCAGATTCCCGGAAACCAGAATCCATAGTCAAACCCTAGCAAAAAAGCCTTGTCAACTTTCTTACCCAGGTGCTGAAAGTTTTTAATTTTTTCAAGAAAGAAAAAAAAAATTGAATTGTTGCCCCTGAGTCGAGGAAAATTATCAGAAAATTCACAATTTTCATCGATTATTATCATGTGAATATTATATTATAATTTCATTTCCCTCATTTCTGTATATATTTGTTTTACATGTTTATTGCATAAAATAAGGATTTACTGTTGTAGTTTTATGTATTAATATTAGCATCTGTCCATTAAATGTAGTTTGTTTCATCATTTTATATGTTATCACATGTATTCCTTATATAAAATAACAATCATGTTTTTCCTGTCATAGAGCATAGCACATGTATGTAGGTAAGATAATTGAATTTCTCATTATTTTATGTAAATTTTATTATTTCATGTGGAATTCTTTCAAGCAAGTTTATGTATATATGTTTTCGATATTTCATGTTATAGAACTTTTGTGCTAGCTTAGACTATTAAAATTTTTAGGGGAGAATATTCGAAATCTAAGCTTCTGGTAGAAGACCGGAAATTCCGGGCGAGGTGGGTGCCTAACACCTTCCCACACTCGTAACCCCTATCTCTAGAACAGACCAAAGTATGAAGTCAAATTAGGAGGTTCATTCCTTTCGCAGAAAACCAGCCACCTATTTGAGCTCGATCCCTCGATCGAAATTGGACTCCACCATAGGGTTCTAGGCCCTGGATCCTAGATGGCGACTCCAAAAATCATGCTTTCCCCATCCCCCCAATAGTCGCCAGACCATGCTTTGGAGACCATTCAATCCGAGGCAGGCCAGAGGTGAGAAGGAAGGATAGAGCGGAAAAGAGAGAAAAAGAGCAAAAAGGTATTTTCCCTTACAACTTTTGATCAATACAACCTGCCAACCTGCATCCAGGAGAAGAAGCAGCCGGGCAGTCCTTAGCGCTTTGGCAGTCCACTCCTCCATCTCCTTCCATTGTGGACTCTACCTTGTCAAAAACACACAGGTAACCATGAGAGAGAGAGAGAGAGAGAGAGAGAGAGAGAGAGAGAGAGAGAGAGAGAGAGAGAGAGAGAGAGAGATAGGATGGGAGGAGGAGGAGGAGAAGGAGAAGAAGAAGAAGACTAACCGGATGCCATAACCAAGAGTATGACCAAGGAAATCACCACCACCTTCATGTATATCTTGAGTTGGAGAACTGCGAGAGTTACCAATATAAAAATGGGAGATTTGTGAGTGTGGGCGATGTGTGGCTTTTTCAAGTTGTTGGCCAGCCTTATTTTATGAGATGGTTCATGCCCAGTAAGGAAAGGACCCCATAACCGCATGGACTGGGTCATACTGAGGTTGAATGAAAACCATTCAACTTTCACTAAAAGTAGTGAAGATCACTAAACACTCTCGTGTGAGTGTCCATGTACTACCATACCTATGATAATGGTAAACTATGGATCATTGGTGGGCTGATTTGGTATGATTTTTATTTCTAATTAATTTCATGAAATAATTAATTCATAGATTTAAAGTTGGTAGTTCAATTTAGGAAAATAGATTCTCTCTATTTCTTTGGGAGAGGGCAATGATGGTGGTGGTGGGGGTGGGGGCATATGATGGAGGTGAGACCATCGGACAAGAAACAACTGTGTTTTATTTTATTTTTACTTGAAACTGTTTTGTCTATCAAATTAACCATGTGTTCAATAAAGAGCATGAGTGAATGCAATTTTAATTTGAAAATTGAAAGAGCTTCTCATCTATCCAACATTTCAATGAAATTTGATTTCAATTTCACTACAATACCATACATAAATTAAACGAAATAACTACTGAAATAGAAATCACCTCATTAGATTAAAATAGATATCTTACCAAATCAGCTTTTATTATATATTTAAGTTCAATTGTACCAAATACTTGTACAACAATAGCACCACCAACAGCGTACACTCCATGCAAACCAGGAATATATTTCTACTCTGCCAGTGTTGGAAGATGCCATTATTATTTATTCAAAATTAAATCTATATTTAATGTGAGAGCTTCTACTGAGTAATAATTACTTTACATAATCATTCTCTCTGTCCATAAAGGCTCATGGATTTTTATTCTGAGAAAATTACGCCCCATCATCTATACTATGGCCTTATTACATCTATACACCTCTGTTTTTATATTATGGATCGAGCTTCCCAAAGAGGAAACCACATATTCTGTACCCCATTAATACAACCATCTTCTATATCTCAATCTGCATATACATGGCAAGTGAGGGGGCTGTAATCAAGATATCCTATATTCCTTTGATACAGCCATCTACCATATCTCACTCCCATATTCATGGTAAGTGAGGTGGCTGTAATCTAAGATATAGTCAGGTTACTTATCTCTTCTCTCCACACATATGGTAGTTGTGGATACACAACTATCTACCATATACACTCACCATAGTTATGGCAGGAAATGATATCCTACCATTGCATAATAACATATGGCAAGCCTGTATTCTACAGATGATATGTGGATATCATGTATTTCTCCTAAGGCAGTATCTCATGTATATAAATATGTCCTATATCAATGAAAAATTTCAAGGTTTTCATTCATAATTCATTGTTCTAGCATGGTATCAATCAAGAGCCGAACACGGCTGAAGCAAAGTAAAATTTTTTTTTAAGGGCTCCAACGAGCCAGTATGACTGATCCCTCCCTTTCTCTTGTTGGTACTCTTCTCAACATGTGACTCTCTTTACTATGGCCTCGATCATCACCCCACGTCACTCCCCACCTGCTCAAACTCATGACCAAACTAATCCCCTTAACACCAATGCTACTGTCCCTCTTCAGCCTACTCCTACAACCACCAACATCACTGCCCCCTCCCCCATACCATCTCATCACTTCCTTTCAATTAAGCTTGAACCAAAAAATTATTTGTTTTGGAAGACACAAATAACACCCTTCCTTGAAGAACAAAACCTCTTTGGCTATTTAAATGAAACCATTCTATGCCCATCTGACCATTTGACTGCCATTAATTGGTGCAGATAGGATAATGCCCTCATGAGTCTCCTTATTGCATCCCTCAGTGAAGAAGTCTTTCCACTTGTTGGGAAAAGTACCATTCAGGAAACATGGGACACTCTCACCACTGCTTTTGCCTCTTCATCCACAACTAGGGTGCTCTCTTTGCACTTTGCGCTCCAAGATCTAGTTCACAAACTAGATGAATCAATCACCACTTTTCTTCACAGAGCCCAGATGATAACTGATGATCTTTCTGCTATAGGAAAACCCCTCCCAATGGAGGATTTTATTATTTATACTTTCAAAGCTCACAGATTAGAATACCATGACCTCATTCCCTCTCTGTTATGCCGTCAGGAACAACTATCTTATACAAATCTCCATGCTTCGCTTCTCAGCCATGAGTTCCTTCGTGGAACCTCTCTAAATAAGATGAATAAAGTTTCCTCAGATGTGTACTCTACTACTGCCCATAGTATACAACCTCAGCCAAACCAAGGTAATAACTATGAACAACCATGATCCTCCCCTCAATGTGGCTCATTTCGAAGTTGCGGTGGCAGAGGACATGGACGTACTAGCCGTCTCTATTGTGTTATTTGCCAACATACCAATTATACTGCTGTGACCTGCTATTACCGTCACCAGTCCCGTCAACCATCATACCCTAATGCTTCTCATGCCGATCCACCCTTCCTTAGAAACAACTACCCCCTAACTACCCATCACACAGTCCTATACCCATCTTCAACCCTACAACCTGCACTTGGTTCCCTAACTCAGGTGCTACTCACCACGTGACCCTAGATCTGGCTCTCTCTCCACCTATGATCCATACTCTGGTCCAAATAATCTCCACATTGGTAATGGTAAGGGTCTCATCATTTCAAATACTGGTAAACTAGTTCTCTCTTCTCCTTCTCACTCTTTTCAACTCTCTAATGTGCTTCATGTTCCTACAATAAATAAGTCTTTAATTTATGTTTAAAAATTTTGTAGTGAGAATGATGTATTTTCTGAGTTTCACCCCTCTTTTTTTGTTGTCAAGGATTAGCGAACCAAAGCTTCTCTTCATACCGGCCCAATTAAAGATGGTCTTTACGCGTTCTCTACAGCCACAACTCTGAATCTATCTGCCCATATTGTTGAGAGGATGACCAATGATGGTTGGCATCATCGACTTGGCCATCCTCATTCCAAAATTTTAAATAAAATAATTAGTCAAAATAATTTACTATGTTTTCAGAATAAAACGGGATCTTTATGTACTGCTTGCCAGTTAGGCAAGGCAAGTAGACTATCTTTACCCCCTCCCCCTCTCGAAGTTCTTTTCCTTTGGAACTGATTTTTAGTGATGTTTGGGGCCCCACCCCTCTTCCCTCTCTAGCAGGACATAGATATTTTATAATTTTTCTTGATGATACCACAAAACATATTTGGTATTACCCACTTATTTAAAAATCGGATTTTTTTTCCAACAATCCTAGGCCATTGTAGAATGCTATTTTGAAAAGAAAATAAATTTTTTTCCAATTGATTGGGGTGGAGAATATTGTACTCTCCCTCAATTCTTCTCCCGCCTTGGCATCCAACATCGCCTGGCATGTCCACACACTCACAAGCAACAAGGCTCTGTTGAGCGGCACCATCGCCATATGGTGGAAACTGGCCTAACCCTCATGGTTCATGGTAAAGTCCCTCAACATTATTGGCATTTCGCATTCGAAACTGCGGTATATCTAATACAGGATGCCATCCCTTGTTAGTAGAGGAATCTCTCCCTATCAACTTGTTTTTCATAAAACATCGGATTATACTTTTCTTCGTATTTTTTTATTTTTATGTTTCCCTTTATTTCTTCCATACAATCGCCATAAAATAGATTTTCGATCTTCTCCATGTGTGTTCTTGAGTTATAGTCTTTCACATAAGGGCTAACGTTGTATGGATATTAAAACCCATTGTTTCTACATTACTCGTCATGTGAGATTTGATGAGACAAAATTCGCTTTGTTCAACCTTCAATCTTGGGTCCTTCCCCTCAATCTCTCATTCCCAATCAGACATGGGGTCTAGCACCTATGTCTCTTACTCAACCAACCTCAATACCACCACCTACACATCACCCAATTACACCACACCAACCCACACCACCATCCTCTCCAGCTTTTACAATACCCACCCCCTCCCTCAACAGGTGTCCCCATCACCACCTAACTCACCTTCACCCTCCCCCATCTCCTCCCCTCCCTCTAAAACTCGCCCAATACAAGACCTTTACAACCAACCCCCTAGTGCAACTACATCTTCTCCTAATCCATGCATACACCCCTTACCCTCCACTCATCCAATGGTTCTATGTCCTAGATGTCCACCCCAAAGCCATTCTACCACTGTGTTACTAGCATCCCCTGAACCAACTTGTTTTTCACAAGCTACTAAAATCCCTGAATGAAGGTCAATTATGGTGAAAGAATTTAATGCGCTACTATGCAATGGCACTTGGTCCATGGTTCCCCGGCATAATCACATGAACCTAGTGGGGTGCAAATGCGTCTACCGCATCAAAATAAATGCTGATGGTTCCTTAGAACGGTATAAGGCTCATTTAGTGGCCAAAAGATTTCATCAACAATAGGGAATCGACTTCAATGCGACTTTTAGCCCTGTTATTAAGGCCATTACTATTCAAACTATTATATCTCTTACCATCTCTCAAGGATGGCCCATTCGTCAACTAGACATTCACAATGCATTCCTGCATGGTAACAGAGGATGTGTATATGACCCAACCACAGGGCTTTGAAGATGGAAATCACCCTCATTATGTGTGCAAATTACACCGATCCTTGTATGGACTAAAACAAGCCCCACGAGCTTGGTTCTAATGGCTGTCCAATTTCTTGGTCCAACATGGTTTTAGGGCATCTCAAACAGACCCATCTCTCTTTATCTACCATACCCAAGGGCTGACCACTTATATGCTTATTTATGTTGATGATATTTTGGTCACCAACAATCAACCAGACCATATATCCAATCTCTTGACTCGGCTAGATGTGGAATTCTCCATTAAGGATCTCGGACCCCTGAGTGTCTTTCTGGGAATTGAAGCCATCTCTCACAAAAATGGTCTTCTACCCTCCCAACAATGATACATTGGGGATCTTCTACAAAAAGATGGCATGGTAGATTGTAAGCTTGTTACCACTCCCATTGCAACAACTACAAAACCCTCCACTTCAGGGGGTGTGCCTCTCGAGGATGGTACTCAATATCGGTCAATTGTTAGTTCCCTGCAATATATAACACTCACACATCCTGATGTGGCATTTGCAGTAAACCGGGCCAATTCATACACTTCCCGATTGATCAACACTGGACTATGGTCAAATGGATACTCTGTTATCTGAAGCACACTCGGTCTCATAGACTTTTTTATCTCCAGATCCCCAAATCTTCAACTATAGGCATTCACTGATGTTGATTGGGTAGGAAATTATGATGATCGGAAAGTCAACTGGCGAGTATGCCATCTTCTTGGACCAAATCTTATACCCTAAACCTAAAAAGAATAAAAGATGGTGGCGTGTTCCTCCACTAAATCAGAGTACAAGGCCTTGGCTGATGCATCCGCAGAAATTACATGGCTCCAATCTCTTCTTCAAGAACTTGGAGTCCCATGCTCTCGAGCTCCTATCTTATGGTGTGACAACATTAGTGCCACATATATTTTGGCAAATCCAATATTTCATGCTCGCACAAAACACATTAAGATTGATTTTCATTTTGTTCGGGATAAGGTGGCCAAGAAGGAGATAGCTATCCAATTCATTTCCACCAATGATTAGTTGGCTTATGTCATGACCAAGGGTTTCTTAACAAGTAGGTTCCAATTTCTACGAGATAAGCTGAAGATCCGATCCATCGAATCATCACCTTGAGGGGTTGTATCAACCAATATGGATCAGGCTTCCCAAAGAGGAAACCGCATATTTTGTACCCCATTGAGACAACCATCTTCCATATCTCAACCTGCATATGCATGGCAAGTGAGGTGACTGTAATCAAGATATCCTATATTCCTTTGATACAGCCATATACCATATCTCACTCCCATATTCATGGTAAGTGAGGTGGCTGTAATCTAAGTTACAATTAGGCTGCTTATTTGTTCTCTCCACATATACGGTAGGTGTGGATACACACAACTATCAACCATATATACTCACTGTAGTTATGGCAGGAAATGATATCCTACCAGTGCAAAACCATAACATATGGCAAGTCTGTATTCTATAGATAGTATGTGGATATCCTGTATTTCTCCTAAGGCAATATTCTCATGTATATAAATATGTCCTATATCAATGAAAGATTTCAAGGTTTTCATTCATAATTCACTGTTCTAGTAGTTTTCAACAATTACACCATCCCCTACATTTTAAAGTTTCTAACAAGATGACCTAGTACATTAAGTTGTATCTATTAAGTGATGATGTCACCTAATACTAAACTATTTACTGGCCAATTTACCCTTACTATAGGGTGTGATTTCTTCTATGCCCTTGGTTTATAAATGGCTGTACGAAGGAACCTGGCTTTATCTTCGACCTCTGGTTTCATTTCAGCTTCGTCGAAGTTGAGAAGGTGGAAGAAGGAAAAACTGATTAAAGCCATAAATCTGAGGTATTAGCAATAAGCCAAAGGTATGCTCTTCAGTATGTTACGTTGAACAAGCCATAAGCCTAAGGTATCCACGATGTAAGCCAAAGGTAGGCTCCTCAACAAACTACTTAGCAAGTCATAAGCCTGAGGTAACATCAACTACAAGCCCAAGGTACTTCCCCGGTGTGCGAAAGCCAAGCAAGATAACCTTGGGTAGCATCAACAAAGCCTGAGCCTCCAAACCTTGGCTCTATAAGTGAAGATCAAGATCCTTATGCCTTGGGTCCATAAGCATAGTTCTCGACTCCTAATCTCTAGCCCCCAAGAAGGACAAGCCTCGAAAACATTCACTTAAACCCAAAAGCCTATGAAATACAAAGTATAAGCTTAAGGTGAACACCTCGATACATTAAGCCAAGTAGCCAAAGTCTTGGTATCAGAGTCCTAATTACATCAACACTAAACATGCGACCAAGAAAGATAAGCGGATCTGAGAAGAAGATCATTCATTCCACACTAAAAATAAACAGGAAAAGTTTGCAAGAGAGAAAATGTCATATCAAAAATTAAGGAAATACAAAGATTAATTCGACATAGGGTCCTTTGGAGGTTCAACCATAGAGGCAGGAAAGGTCCTTAGGTTAGCTTGATCTTCCTTTGGAGGTTTAACCACGGAAGATAAGAGTAACACTTCCACAGCCTCCTTAGCGATGAGGACCACCGCCTCATTAGAGGGAACCTCATACTTCTCAGGATCCTCCTTATCAGCTGTAACCATGGGCTCCAAAGAGGCCGCCCTTTTATCTTCCTCTAGAATGATTGACAACACATTGGGAGCTCTAGTTTTATCATTAATAGTAAGATTTTCCTTAAGAAAGGACATGATGCTACTCGGAGATAGGTGCTCAAGCCCAAATTCCTTCAAAAATTTGAAATCTTTTGCGAGAGCATTGAAGTCAAAATTGGACACACCTTAAAGACTTCATCCCTAACAGTTTGCAACATAATCAAGTAAGATTTTATATTTACTTTTGTAGATACCTAATTTTGTCTCCCTAGCGATGATGACACAAGAAAAATTACTCACTGGTGGATGTCATAGACTTGGAGAAATTTTTGTGC
This sequence comes from Macadamia integrifolia, assembly GCF_013358625.1. Lineage (NCBI taxonomy): Eukaryota > Viridiplantae > Streptophyta > Magnoliopsida > Proteales > Proteaceae > Macadamia > Macadamia integrifolia. The sequence goes on along the minus strand of NC_056557.1, from coordinate 24,585,202 downwards.
TTAGGATTAAAATGACCATTTTTCCCCTATAATATTTTAAAAGAAAATATTTTTAAAAGTGGATTTTGACATTGTGTATTAGTGTTGTTTGTCCCCTCGGGCTGGACACTACACTTTGATACGAGAACAATGTGAATCGGGCCCTAATTCCCCCTTTTGCTACATGATCGGGGCTCCTATTTTATAAGCATTTATTACAGGATCCTTAAATGAGACTGCTTTCATGTCTCACATCATTAGATAGTTCTTACTGTGAGCTTTCCAATGACATACTATACGTCGAATTCTGACTGACAGTTTGAAACAGTGATCTTTGGAAGTTGACTCATCATTTTAACTTAATTACAATTCATTCTCATCATTTTATGCGTGATGGTATATGCCTTAAGGTTAGATCTTTAAACTGTTCACAAAGGGACTGGATTATGCATTCAGTCCATATGGTTGTACATTATATATTTTCTAGTGAATAAATTGCAAAAATATAAATGTAAGTACTTATGTGTTATCTGTATCTAACTAGATCATCACGTGAGTCTTGCATGGAACATCATTTTTTATTTTGCCACATGACTCTTATCATTGGTATTCTGATCTCCAACCTGAGAACTCATCACTGTTTTATTTGGACGTTGTGCATTTTGGTGTACAAAATGATAATGCTAATAATACTAGTTAATTATTGATGCAGTGGATTCACATCACGCATATATGAATGAGAGAGATTCCCTTACCAAAAGAAGAAAAAAATTATTAGTTTTGAATCCTAACTTCTATATTGAGGCTTAGAGGGAGGGGATTCATTGGATTGAAATATATGAAATATATTATTGGTTTTTGAATTTGTTTTTTTATTTCTCTTAGACAACTAGTTTTGAAGCCTAGTCCCATTGTTGAAGAAGAGAGTCCATACAACTAAGTGGTGGCACCACACAAGTGTTAAATTCCTTAGATGATGTTGTGCTTATGACACTAAGGAGGTAATCCCTCTTTGGTTTGTTTCAAATACCCTAATGCATGCAAGGATATGTTCCTAAAGTCAAATTTTGACTTGGCATTCCCTATCTCCATCAAGTGGTATTAGAGCCACCCTCATCGTATTAGGGTTTTGCTCTGTTGTTATTAGCATAAATGTCTCCTCAATCTTTCAAATTCCTTTATCATATTAGGGTTCACTGGGCAACCATGGTTTTCTTTTCTAGGATGCGATTAGTAGTAGTGGTTAAAGATTTTTTTTTTAATTTATTTTTGTTAAAAGGTTTTTTTTTTTTTTAATTTATTAAAAATTGTATTGAATATATTTTTTTGTAATTACAATAATTACCGCAGAACCTGCGGCTTATTGGTAGCCATGCATGCCTGCATAAAAGGCAAGCCCACGACTACAGATAAAGAAAGGCCACATTTAAAAGGCCGTCGTCCTCGTAACCCCACTTCTCCCGGCGTGTATGGTTTTGGCCAAACAAGCAGGCCAACTTCGTTGGCGAAGTTGGCAGCCCTAGGCTCCTGCTAGCACTCCCTATGCTACATCCTCTCTCATCCTGCTAGCTTAGGCTTTGTTAGATTTATATCTATTTTATTATATTTAAGTTTCAAAATGATGTCTTTTTTTTTATGTGTTTTGATTGTTTTGTTATGGTGTGGGACCCTTAGGGTCAAGGTAATGGAAAATGGTCAATAACACCCTATGGGAGCCCTAAATTCCATTCATGGCTATTACCACCAGTGGAGAGGAGGGCAAAGAGAATTGATTGGGATTAATTTCATTTATGAAATTAATTCTTAATTGATGCGATAGGTTATTATTAAATGGAGGTAAATGGTCAATGTCATTATATGGGTGCCCTAAAGTCCATTCATGGTCACTACCATGAGTGAGGAGGTGGGATAGAAAATGGTCAATAACACCCTATGAGAGCACTAAATTCCATTCATGGCGTTTACCAAGAGTGGAGAGGTGAACAAAGAGAATTGATTGGGATTAATTTAATTTATTGAATTAATTCCCAATTCATGTCCACATGACATTATTCTCCAATTAACTTGCCATTAGTTGGAGGTTACTCTTGGAGAATCCAAGAGAGTGCAAGGGTTGGTTTTAGGTCTATATAAACCCAACCAAATACCTTATAGAAACACACACTCACACATTGACATTCCATCTATTTCTACTTATTGCAACCATACAAGTTTTTCTCTTCTTTCCATTTTCTTCAAGTTTTGTGTAAGGTTAGAGGGGGCTATTGTGCTATAGCCTTTTTCTCCTAGAAGGGACTGGAAGAATTGCCTCATTGTCTACTGAAAGGTTATTTTATCTTGGAGGTAAAGGTGCAGAACAACTCTTGGCAGTAGAGGGCATCGATTACCTTAAAGGTAGCACTATAAGTGTGACTCAACCTCTGCTTTGTTCGAAGTCTCTCAGTTGTGGTGGTGATTCAACATCTATTTCAAGTATTTTCTCGTCTTATTTCAGCTAAGGATCAACACTACGACAGTATAGTTTCTACTGCAAAAACTTTGTATTACAACTTGTATTTTGTAAGAAATTATAATACAATTACCCAACAAGTTTTAGGTAATTTATCATTGTAAGATCCCATGGCTGATCTTGGAGATGCAAGCCTCAATAGAGGTGATGACCCCAACAACAATGATGGTCATTCAATCACTATCATAGGTCATGCTTCGAACAATAATGTCATTGATGGAACTATCATCATAGGAGATCCTTCAAACATCAATGTTGAATGAACAATCAACAACCAAGGAGGCGGGGTTCATGTTAGCCATAATGGTAAGGGGATTCCTCATTTACCCACCATTGATTCAATTCCTATCAATTTTATCCTTTCGGTAACTGATCTTATTTCGAATTTGGGTAAGATGAGGATTGTCACTAAATTTGAAAAAATTAAGCAATTTGGAGGTTAAAACTTCAAACATTGGAGGCAAATGATGTTGTTTTCATTAGTCCAAATTGGGATGGTATTTGCCTTGACTGAACCCATTCCGAAAAAAAACAATAACCTTGTAAAGGAGGGTAAAAGGGTGGCTTGGATTCAAGTGGATTACCAATGCAAAAATCGGATCTTGAATACATTATCTAATGACTTATACCTTGCGTATAGTTCATTGGAGTATGCATATTCGATTTGGAATGCTTTGGTAAATAAGTACTCTATTGAGGATGCTAGCTCAAAGAAGTACTTGGTGGCTAACTTTCTAAATTTTACTATAAAAGATTAGGACACCATTTAAAATCAAATTGACCAATTTCAAATCTTTGTTAGAAAGCTAGCAAAGGAAAAAATGGTTCTACCAGAAGAATTTGTGACCGGTGCCTTGATTAAAAAGCTTCCATCTTCTTGGGATGCTTTCAAGTTGTCAATGAAACACAAGAAGATGAAGTTGATCTTGGACCAGTTGATTGTAAGGATCAAAATTGAGGAAAAGAACCGAAACAAGGACAAAGGTGAAAAAAACTTGAGGAGAAACGCTTAAAAGCAAACTTGGTAGAAACTAACAAACAAGACAAGAAAATGAAGAACCGTCAAAACTTTGATGAGCCTTCTTTTAAGAAGAAGAAAATCACTTGTTTTGTGTGCAATAAGCCAGGGCACTTCAAGAAAGATTGTCGATTCAAGAAGAAAAAATCTGAAAAGGTGAACCTAGTTGAAGACAACATCTTTGTAGCTATGGTCACAGAAGTAAATTTGGTTAAAAAACCAAAGGATTCGGTATTGGATACTGGTGCTACAAGACACATTTGTAGTGATCTAAAGATATTCTCCTCTTATTCCATGAGTATGTGAGATGAAAAGGTATTCACGGAAAATTTCTAAAGTGCCCCTATTATGGGGAAAGGAAAAGTAATGTTAAAGCTCACTTCAGAGAAGACTATGGTTCTCACCAATGTCCTCCATGTGCTGGACATTAGGAGTAATTTAATTTCAGTTCTTTTACCTAATAAAGTAAGAATGAAATTAGCTTTTGAGAGTGATAAGGCGGTTATCATTAGGAACAATGTATTTATTGGGAAGGGATACCTTAGTGAGGGATTATTTGTATTAAATGTTGAAAATGTTATAATTGAGAAAGCTAGTACTTCTTCTGCTTACATTGTTGTCCCTACTAATTCTTTTGATTTGTGGCATAGTAGGTTGGGTCATAGTAGTGTGAAGTGTATCACCAAACTATGCAAGTTAGACATGATCACCAATAAGGTGGAACCCCTTGTGAACAAGTGTACAACTTGTGTAGAGGCAAAGTTAACAAAAAAGTCTCATAAAACTGTAGATAGAAAGAGTGATCTCTTAGAATTGATCCATAGTGACTTGAGTAACTATAAGTCATATGAGTCTAGGGGAAGAAACAACTATGTCATAACCTTCATAGATGATCACTCCAGGTATACCATGATTTATTTACTCAAATTAAAGGATGAGTCCGGAAAGACATTTATATTTTACAAAACGGAAGTTGAAAATCAACTTGACAAGAAGGTTAAAAGACTTAGAACCCATAAAGGGACTGAGTATTTTAACTTTGAAAAGTTTTATCAGAAAAATAGAATTATCCATTAAACAACCGCTCCATACCAATCGGGAATCCAATGGAGTTGCAGGAAGAAAAAGTAGATTTCTTAAAGAGATGATGAACTCTATGTTATTGAGTTCAAGTGTACCACTTGATATGTGGGGGGAAGCCATGCTAATGGCATGTTATCTATCAAATAGAATCCCACATAACAAGATTGGCATAGTTCCATATGAGAAATGGTTTGGAAGAAAACCAAGTCTAAAACACTTGCGGATTTGGGGCTGTTTGGCTAAGGTATTATTACCAGATACTAAGAAAAAAATTGAGACAAAAAACAAGTGATTGTGTGTTTTTGGGGTATGCTACAAATAGTACTGCATACCGGTTCATGGTGATTAAAGCCATGGATGATGTTATTGAAACAAATAACATCATAGAATCAAGGGATGATGAGTTCTTTGAAAACATATTTTCCTTTATGTCCAATTTACCTACAAGTAAGGATAGTCAATTGACTTATGGAAAAATGGAGTCAAATGGAAGGGTTACCAATCAAGAATTGGGCAATGTGATGGAAGTCAACCAAGGATGAGTAAGCGACTCAAAAGACCCAAATATTCAAATGATGAGTGGCTTATCTATTTAGTAAATAAGGATCCTCTTACATACAAAGAGGCTATTATATCATCGAATGTCATCTTTTAGAAGGAGGCAATCAAAAGTGAATGAGATTCAATCTTGAAGAATAATACTTGGGAATTAGTAAATTTATCAATTGGCTCCAAAACTTTGGAAACCAAGTGGATATTTCGAAAGAAACTAAAAAGTGACGGGTCACTTGATCATTTCAAGGCTAGACTTGTAGTCAAGGGATTTAGGAAAAAGCCAAACATTGATTACTTTGACACATTTGCCTCAATCTCTAGAATTTTCATAGTAAGGATTATAATAGTAACTTGGTCATCCATCAAATGGATGTGAAAATGACATTTCTAAATAGAAACTTAAAGGAGGAAATTTACATTAGCAACTAGAATGTTGAGTTGTAAATGGACAAGAGCAAAATGTTTGTAAGCTTCGAAAATCTTTTTATGGATTGAAACAGGCGCCAAAGCAATGGCATGAAAAATTAGATAAAGTTCTAATTTCAAATGGTTTAGTTGTGAATGATGCTGAAAGGTGCTTATATAGTAGGTTTCATGGTGGTAAGAGCGTATTCATATTGCTATACGTAGATGATATGCTGATAATGGGAACAAACTTGGAAATGGTGAATCAAGCTAAGAAACTTTTGATATCTAGTTTTGACACAAAGGACTTACGAGAGGTTGATATGATCCTTGGGATCAAGATCATCAAGCAAGAGAATAATATTTCACTATCCCAAGCCCATTATATAGAAAATATACTTAAAAAATATGAGTACCATGAAGTTTCAGTGGTTAAAACACCTTTTGATATGGGATGTCATTTGAAAAGAAACTTGGGTGAACCGGTGAATCAAAAAAGATATGCTTAAATTATTGGTTCAATCACATATCTAATGAATTGTACGTATCCTGATATTGCCTTCGTGGTAGGAAATTTAAGTCAACATACTCACAATCCAAGTAAGGAGCATTGGAGTGCGATTGATAGGTTGCTAAGTACTTAAAAGGTACTATAAACTATAGTTTGCATTATACTAGTAAATCAGTGGTGTTGGAAGGGTATTGTGATGCAAATTGAATCTTGAAAACAAATGGGTCCTTAGCTACTAGTGGGTATGTATTTACGCTAGCAGGCGGTGCCATCTCATAGAAGTCCACATAAAGATGTCAGAGAATGTTGATAAAGAAAAAGAATCACCGGCGAGGATTTCCAGATATATTACTCAAAAGAATCAAGAAAACACACCTAGTCGATTGGA
>NC_056557.1:24573111-24578674 GCF_013358625.1 Macadamia integrifolia | reverse complement strand
AGTGAAGAAGAAAAAAATAAAAAATTCAATTCCATACAAATTACCTATCATATCATAGAAATTGATACAATCTTATAGAATTGGACGGGCTCTATTATGGAAGCTAAGTTCATAGCCTTAGAAAAGGCGGGAACAAAAGCGGAGTGGCTTAGAGACTTAATGGCGGATATTCAATTGTGGTAAAAATCGATGCCATTGATATCACTACATTGTGATAATCAAGCGGCTATACATTTAGCCAAGAACCAGATATACAATGGTAAAAGGAAGCACATACGCCTAAGACACAATCTTGTGAGACAGTACATAAATGAAGGAATGATAGGTATCGATTATGTGAAGTTAGAAAGTAACCAAGCTGACATGTTCACAAAGCCTATATTTGTCAAAAACTTGTGTAGTGCATCTACAAGAATGGGGTTGATGCCTAATCCTTAGGCCACGTGATGGACACCCTACCTATGTGAAGAGACTTAATGCCTGAATTAGGTTCAAGGGGTACAAACGAAGTCATGGAATGACTAGTTCAGTACTACTACTTATATAAGTATTTATTCTAAGATGTAGATGGTGATAGTAGTACCACTATAAGGAGAAAGGTTGAGCGATAAAGCTCTTAATTAGTCTAATCCCAGGAAATGTGAAAATGTGTTAATTATGGTGCGCATCAGGGACTAATCTAAGTGAATGTAGAGGGTGTGGCCGCCATCGATGAGAACCTATATGCAAGTTCTCTAAACATTCATGAGTCCAAGATAAGGGACATGACTGGTTCAAAAGTCCAAAGTGATTATATGATAGGTAGCTCAAAAAGTCGACTTATGGGATGTGGTTGATGGGTCGGTCAGCTACACCAATGAGGAAAGGTTCAAGGAGTCTGATTCTACCTGTACTCTGTAGCACGGCTCATTAGACTTAGTGTAGGTTCAAGTCTGAAAGACAGCTATAGCGATGCATCCTATAGTCTCTAATACAGTCACAACACATGTGTCCTTCGTGTCATTTGAAACTTGTGGGAGATTGTTAGATTTTATATCTATTTTATTATATTTAAGTTTCAAAATGAAGTCTTTCTTTTTGTGTTTTGATTGTCTTGTTATGGTGTGGGACCCTTGGGGTCAAGGTAGTGGAAAATGGTCAATAACACCATATGAAAGCCCTAAATTTCATTCATGGCCGTTACCATGAGTGGAAAGGTGGGCAAAGAGAATTGATTGGGATTAATTTCATTTATAAAATTAATTGTTAATTCATGCCATAGGTTATTACCAAATGGAGGTAAATGGTCAATGTTATTATATGGGTGCCCTCAAGTCCATTTATGGTCACTACCATGAGTAGGGAGGTGGGCTAGAAAATGGTCAATAACACCCTATGAGAGCCCTAAATTCCATTCATGACGTTTACCAAGAGTGGAGAGGTGGGCAAAGAGAATTGATTGGGATTAATTCAATTTGTTGAATTAATTCCCAATTCATGTTCATATGATATTATTCTCCAATTAACTTGCCATTAGTTGGAGTAGGGGTGTCAATTCCTAAACCGAACCGATAAAACCGGCCGGACCGAACCGATAACAACCCGGACCGAACCGAATCGAAGCCTTATTGGTTCGGTTCGGTTTCAAGTATTGCAACCCCAAAACCAAACCGAACAGCACCGAAAATCGGATGAACCCGAAACCAAACCGAAATCGGCTCAAAACCCAGACCGAAACCGAAACCGAAACCAAACCGGTAAGAAACCGAAACGCTCCAAAATTCATTAAAAAAAAATCAAAATTTGCATAGTTTTGTATACATTTGTATGGAAATTCGAATCCAAACTAGACCAAAAACCAAAACCAACCTGGTTACAAATCGATTTAAGAAACCGAAGTTCAGCAGTTCATCATTTGGTTGTTTCCTAATGGCTCCATACCGGTTTAAAAAACCGATCCAAACCAAAATGAACCTGATAAATTCAAACTAGTACCAACCCAAACCCAAACTGCACCGAAGCCGACACCGGACCGAAACCAATAAATCCTTAATGGGTCAGTTTCGGTTACTTCCAAAGTCACACCGAAACCGGTGGAACCGGACCTAAACCGCACCAACCCGGACCGTTGACACCCCTAAGTTGGAGGTTGCTCTTAAGGAATCGAAGAGGGTGTTAGAGACACAATCAATCAAATACATTGCAAAGACACACATTCACACATTGACATTCCATCCATTTCTACTTATTATAACCATACAAGTTTTTCTCTTCTTTCCATTTTCTCTAAGTTTTGTGTAAAGTTATAAGGGGGCTGTTGTGCTGTAGCTTTTTGCTCCTAGAAGGGACTAGAAGAACTGCCTCATCTTCTAGTGGGAGGTTGTTTTATCTTGGAGGTAGAGATGCAGAACAACTCTTGGCAGTAGAGGGCATCAATTACCTTAAAGGCAGCACTACAAGTGTATCTCAACCTCTATTCTGTTCGAAGCTTCTTCAGTTGTGGTGGTGATTCAACATCTGTTTCAAGTCTTTCCTCATCTCATTTCAACTAAAGATCAACACTAGGTCAACATAGTTTCTACTGCAAAAACTTTGTATTGTAATTTGTATTTGTAAGAAATTGTAATACAATTACTCATCAGGCTTGCTCTAGCTCTTGTGACCAGTTGTACGACCAAATCCAAGCATTGCCTGTGACCGAATCAAGCCCCGCTGACGACTATCTATAGATCAAGCATTGTTTACTGGTCTTATGATGGGTTTAAAATAAAGGGAGAAACTTCTCTTTAACCGCATGGTAAGGTTCACCACTCCATGCCAAGACTTACAGATCTTTACAGGGTTTTAGATTATTTTCAAAATCTCTCTCCAATATCTCCTTCGTGCATCTAAGGCCCGCTCAGTACATAGATCCCCACTTATTGTGGCCTTAGAAAAATTCAGTCCTAAAATTAATATTTTTTTAACAAAATTTTGTGCCTCTCTTTCTATTGGTTTAGCCCATCTATGGCCAGCCAATCCAATTCCTTTCTTTTAAAAATGTTTAGGCCCATTTTTATGTGTTATGGGATTGTCTCTAAATATTTTATGGACTTTTTGTTAATGGGATTGTCTCTAAATATTTTGTGGACGTTTTTGTTAGCCTCTGCGTAGACCATATTTACTCTAGGGTGGTGGGCTTTACCAATGGGGTCTACCATCCAGTCCTGACGGCGCGACCTCTAGACGGCCGACCTTCCTCCACCTGCGCCCCAAGCTTCTGACCATCCATGCGCAAGTTCTCCATGGCTTTCTCACACAAATCTGCCCTATGCCCACAACGGCGACAACTTGAGCAACGCATAGGAGGATTTTCAAATATCACGGACTGCTTGAAAACAATAGATTCAAATGAGTCTTGTTGATCCCTCTCAACATATAATTCCCAGGCCAACCCTAGTGATTGAATCATCAATGTCAACACAAACACGGCAACGTGATCGTACATCGAATCACAAGTTTTCCCATCAATTGCCACCGACCTTCACACTGTCTTAGCCATCGATAGGATAATTTCTTCAACCTAGTATTCCTGTAGAAGATCTGGCAAGCGAATCCAAGTCAATCGACTGGTAATGTTATGTTGAGCAGCATAGAAATCCTGATGCCATTGTTGGAGACGGATCAATTGACCGCTCATCCGTACAGGCCCCTTCTTCCATATAGCAGTCATATCTTCTTGACAAAACCTTTACCCAGGGATCTAAGTTCCACCAATTCCACTAACATCCAATTTTCCACCACAAAATCATTAATAGATTCCATAGAAAGAGACCTTAAATTTACTCTTCCCAGAAGTGCGAATATGTGTTTCTGTAGTTGTCTATCATAGGCCTGCTGTGGTATTTTTCAATCGTATCAAAGCGCCATCTTTGACCGCAGAAGGCAAGGAATCAATCACCATTAACACAAGATGACCAACCACAGAGGCAAACGAACTCCTATCACCAATCCATGCATTAAGTTAGTTGAACAGGAACAGCCAATGCTGCAGAAGGCATCTCCTCCACTCGAGATACAGCCTCCACCCCAGTGGGGGTTTCGGCCAAAACACCCCGAAGGAAGGAGATGAGACTCCCCTAGAAGTAAGGGGTCAGAAATCCATCTCTACAATCCAAAGTGCCTTGCACCACCGGCGGCCTCCACCCCCCACGAATCCAGCTGCTCTTCTCTCCTTAGGATTGGAGGGCTAGTTTATTCAGCCATCCCTCCGTATCCTGGCGAGAATAGATACGGTTCACGTTAGGCAACACGTGATTAGACGCTCTGACGGATGTCTTAGGCCTCAAGAATCTCCAACTAGGGGTGTCAATCTGTCGGGTCAGGCCGGTCATGTTCTGGCCTAACCGAGCTTGGTGGTGTGAATGTCTTGCACCGTGAATGCCCATTTATTTAAATGGGCCCAGGTTTGGGGGGCCATGATACGATTTGTAATCGGGTCGATTAGAGTCGGGCTTTAATTGGGCTATCTTAAAATCATTTTTTAAGTGGATTAAATGTCCAAAAATCTTCCATTTGAACATAGTAAATGCCACCCAAAAACTCTCCACAGTTAATCATATATAAAATCATGGTTGTTTCTTAAAAAAAAAAAAATGATACCAAGGCGATTGTTCTCCACAAGAATTGTTTGCCCTTCATTCACTCCCTATTCAAACATCTCAAAAGACCTTGTGTTATTTTATTACAAAGTTGGATGTAATATCATGTTCAACATCATCTGTCATCGATTTTTTATTACAAAGTCTTTACTATTATTTTGTATTAGTAATGGAAAAATAGGTAATTAGGCAGTTTTAAAGGGGTCGGGTCGGGTCGATCGAGCTAAATGGCTCGGTTCAAGCGGGCTTCTTAAACGAGTCGGGCCGGTTGGGCGCCCAATGGGCTAGTTGCCTGCACCGTAAATGCCCGTTTAATCAACGTGTTGGGCCTAAGCCCGACATGTTTACTAAATGGGCCGGTTCAGATCGGGCCTTAAGCGAGTCGGGCTCAGTCAAGCCTACCGGTGTGGGCTTAGGATTGACACCCCTATCTCCAACAACCAAAGGTTTGCTATAGGGGACATTCCAATCGCCTCCATACTCATCTTTCAGTACAAATCCTATACTAAGTGCACCTACTGAGTAAGGTTTGGCAGCAAGCTACCAACTGGAAGTACGGATACCAACTATATCTAGTGAGCCTTCACACATTTAATTTTCTCCTGTTATATATATCTATATATATATATCACATTTTATTATTATATAAAAGCACGAAGTGGCAAATCTTTCACTTGACAATTTTATCCTTTCTTCTTTATTATATTTTTTTCTATTCTTTTTTTATTTTATTAAATTGCTGGTACCCTTTAAATTATTATATTTTTATAATACTTATATACTATTTATATCTCTCTCCTACTTTTTCACGATTTTTTCTATTATCTATTTTCCTTTTTTCACTAAAACTCTTTATTCCCACTCTCACTGGATTTTATCCACTTTCTGTTTTTAATTAAAATTCTTTCTTTCCTTTTCATATTATAACTCTTTTTTTTTTTTTT
>NC_056557.1:24571995-24573091 GCF_013358625.1 Macadamia integrifolia | reverse complement strand
TCTCTCTCTCTCTCTCTCTCTCTCTCTCTCTCTCTCTCTCTCTCTCTCTCTCTCTCTCTCTCTCTCTCTCTCTCTCTCTCTCACTCACACACACACACACACCATTATTCAACTTTTCCTTTTAATTTCCTTCTATTTTCTTTTCAAATCTCTCAGTGACGCATTTAGAGTTGCCGTTCTCACTTTATACCTTTTTAAAATTTACCATTAGGTTATCCATCTCACATTTTTCTTTTTCTTTTTTGTTTTCTTAGAATTTTATGAATGCCCAAGATTCAATTTCCATCACTTTGAAATGTATCTTTAACAGATCAAAATGGTCCTATTCTAGTATCTTTGACAAATATTTTTTATCTTACAATCTTCGAAGCTATGATATTAGATCAAAATTCCTCATCGTCCTGAGGGTCCTCTAGGGTGATAGATGATTGATGAGGAATTTTAATCTACAACTTAGTATTTACTATTATTGATCAAACCAAATCATCAAAAGATCTTTGTTGCCAATATATTTCATAATTCATTATAGGGAAGACTAGGGGAACAAAGATAACTTTGAAAAAGAAGTATTATTCATGATTATTTATTCATTTATTCTGAAAGCTTCAATTCACATTCGCAATTCATTTGCAGATTTCTTGTCACACGCCGAAATGCATTTCCCTTTAGAACACTGAAAGAAGCAATATGGATGAGGAAGTTTTCCTACGCAATCCGTAACTTTCGTGCAGGTGGTTGCTTCCGGTTGGAATTTTTCTCTGCAGTCATAAACATTCTTACAGGATTCTGTTTCAACTATGAACTCTGCATGGTCACACACATAAAAGCATCATGTCTTGTAACATTGAAGTGAAGAGAAAGTGAAGCCAAATAAAATCTTTGTTTTTAAAATGACCTCAAATAAAACTAAAAAGAAAGATGAGAGAGAGAGAGAGAGAGAGAGAGAGAGAGAGAGAGAGAGAGAGAGAGAGAGAGAGAGAGAGAGACTAACCGGTGGCAATAACTAAGAGTAAGACCATGAAAATCACCTTCTTCATGTCTCTCTTGAATGCAAGGATATTTGCAACAGACTTTGAACTAAAAACTTTGGATCTAA
>NC_056557.1:24563378-24571975 GCF_013358625.1 Macadamia integrifolia | reverse complement strand
AAAAAAAAAAAAAAAAAAAAGCATTGGCTGATCTATTTTATTTCTTTTATCAGGATATTTAATTATTCAATTACTCCTACTAATTGATGTGTTTCTGTGCAACCAAAGCCTTATAATGTCTCTGAAACAATTAATACCTAGATGATTTTACAAAATAAATGATATTGAAGTAGTCCAAAATTGGTAGTCTTTCCCATGGATCCTTTAAGTAATAAAATCTAGGAATGTTTCAGGGGATGTCACCAATGAAATTATGGGTAAGAGAATTATGGGTCTTGACCCGATTACATCAAATGAATAGAGAATTGACCTCTTGTTGATGGCTTTCAACCAACTTGATCCATTGATAGGTAAGAGAATTGGATGATCTGTTTTATTTCTTTTACGAGGATACATATCAACTTATTTGATTACTCCTACTAATTGATGTGTTTGTGTGCAACCAAAGCCTTATAATATCTTTAATACTGAATAGTGTCGTAGTAAATAATGTATCAATTGCTTTTAATTTTTTCCAGATTCAATAATTCAACAACTCCTATTGATGAAGTATAGTATAAAAATCCTTACAAAGTGAGTTCATCTTTTTCTATCCTTATTTATCTTTTTTACTTATTACCTTCTTTGCAGTTAACCTTTTTTTGGGGATTAGGATTTAGTTTTTTGAAAACTATGTCACTACACGGTGGACTTTGTGGAGAGACAAAAAAAAAAAAAAAACAAAACCCTTAAGCACTTCTGCGATAATCATACCTTCTTCCTCTCCCCCATTGCTCCTCTCTCCAAAGAGGAATTAACTTTGTGAAAAAGCAGCAAGAGCAAGAACAAGAAGATGGAAAACCTTTTCAGTTTTAGACTGAGATGGTGAGATATCGAGTACGATGCTAATATCTGATCCAATTAAAATGGCAAGAAAATTGTTTTTGAAATCGTTTAAAAGACTTACGAACAAAAGTTTATCCAGAAAAAAAATACACTCCAAGAAAAATATTTCCGTTACAAGTGCATTTGCAGGTGTGTATTTACTAGTATATATATATATATATATATATTACTTTATATTCACATTTTCCATTTTTAGAACTTCTATGAGTTATAGAATGCCAAAATCTCTCTCTCTCTCTCTCACACACACACACAGACACACACACACACACCCACACACACACACACACACACACCATTAATCAACTTTTCCTTTTAATTTCCTTCTATTTTCTTTTCAAATCTCTCAGTGACGCATTTAGATTTGCCGTTCTCACTTTATACCTTTTTAAAATTTACCATTAGGTTATCCATCTCACATTTTTCTTTTTCTTTTTTGTTTTCTTAGAATTTTATGAATGCCCAAGATTCAATTTCCATCACTTTGAAATGTATCTTTAACAGATCAAAATGGTCCTATTCTAGTATCTTTGACAAATATTTTTTATCTTACAATCTTCGAAGCTATGATATTAGATCAAAATTCCTCATCGTCCTGAGGGTCCTCTAGGGTGATAGATGATTGATGAGGAATTTTAATCTACAACTTAGTATTTACTATTATTGATCAAACCAAATCATCAAAAGATCTTTGTTGCCAATATATTTCATAATTCATTATAGGGAAGACTAGGGGAACAAAGATAACTTTGAAAAAGAAGTATTATTCATGATTATTTATTCATTTATTCTGAAAGCTTCAATTCACATTCGCAATTCATTTGCAGATTTCTTGTCACACGCCGAAATGCATTTCCCTTTAGAACACTGAAAGAAGCAATATGGATGAGGAAGTTTTCCTACGCAATCAGTAACTTTCGTGCAGGTAGTTGCTTCCGGTTGGAATTTTTCTCTGCAGTCGTAAACATTCTTACAGGATTCTGTTTCAACTATGAACTCTGCATGGTCACACCCATAAAAGCATCATGTCTTGTAACATTGAAGTGAAGAGAAAGTGAAGCCAAATGAAATCTTTGTTTTTAAAATGACCTCAAATAAAACTAAAAAGAAAGATGAGAGAGAGAGAGAGAGAGAGAAAGAGAGAGAGACTAACCGGTGGCAATAACTAAGAGTAAGACCAAGAAAACCACCTTCTTCATGTCTCTCTTGAATGCAAGGATATTTGCAACAGACTTTGAACTAAAAACTTTGGATCTAATCCTTTGAGAGAGTATAATGTTTTGGAACTTTGCATTGAAGTCATCTATATTTATAGAGTGGACTTGTGTTGGCATGATCCATGGAGAAAGAGATTAAGCTGTTGCACCAAATCTTCCCAATATTGAAGGGAATTCTCTCAATATAGTAGGGAATTATGTTTGCATGATTCATGGAGAAAGAGATCAAGCCGTTGCACCAAATCTTCCCAATATTGAAGGGAATTCTCACAATATAATAAGGAATCAGCTGCTTACCTGTGATAGCCGTATTGGAGAGATATAGGCTGTCCGCATTGCTATTCTCACTGTTTATCCTTATCTCAATCATTGTACAAATCTCTATTTAAAGAAGAAGAGTCTTCCTCAAACAAGTAACTTGAGTAGAGGAATTTGACCATGGATTAGGCTTCCTTCTTTGGGAAGACCGAACCGTGCATCTCTGCCTCTCTATGTGTGTGTGTGCTTGTGTCTATCTCTTGTGTGATTGACTGTGAGATTGAACATGGTATCAGAGCGATAAATTCCTAGTTTTTGATTCATGACTTGAAGAGTGAAGAGAACCTACTGTGACATGTACTTCATCTGATCTCAGTTAAGTCTCTTTCTCTTGTTTCTTTTTTATCTCATGGCTGATTTATCAGAGAAATCAGAAAATTCCTCTAACTCGGCTAAGGTTACTAAAACCCCAACTGAGACCAATAATCGGCTCACTTCCATTACCCTTAATGGCCAAAATTATTTGCCTTGGGCTCGGGCTGTAACAATAGCCCTCATTAGCCGGTCAAAACTTGGCTATGTTAATGGTAAGATTACACCACCTGATCCCTCTTTGACCCAAAATTTGCTGAATGGAAAGTCAGTGATAATCTCATTATGAGTTGGATTTTTAACTCCATGGAATACCAAGTATATGAAATTTTTGTGTACTCTGAAACATCGAAAATACTATGGGATCCCTTGAAGGAGATGTATGGACATGTTGAGAATGCTTCTCGGATTTTTGAATTACAACAAGAAATTTCCAAAATGGAACAAGCTCCTGAACAATCTTTTACAGATCATCTTAATAATCTCAAACGCAAGTGGGACGAGTTAAGGAAATATCGTCCGCTTGCTACTACTATTGATGTTTACACCAAATGTGAGGAATTAGATCATATTTTCCAACTTTTGGCCAGTCTTCATTCTGAATATGAAGACTTAAAAAGGCAAATTCTGATGACCAGCACTCTACCTTCATTTGCATCTGTATGTTCCGTCATTCAACATGAAGAAACATGGCGTCGTGTTATGAACTCCAATCCTAAAATTGGAGCTGATTTTTTTGAAAATTCTGCAAACCTTGGATTTTCTCAAGGAAAGAAAGGAGGGCATGGTGGTAAGAAAGGAGGATCTCGTTACCATTGTGAGCATTGTGCTCGAGATGGTCATACAAAGGATTGAACGTCCCAATAAAAAGAAAAGTCTTGAAGCCAAAGGGGGAGTTGAAGCCAATATGGCATCCCATGCTGTGTCACCAGGATTACTTGGACAATTGGCTCTGCAGTTGCAAACCTTCTTTAAGACGAATAATGGATCTACCACAACACATGTTGGTTCTACCCTTCAACCTCTGGTAATGTTCTTACCTTCAATGCAGTATCTAAAGATTTCTTTATAGTTGATTCAGGGGCCACACATCATATGTGTTGTACCTCACATGCTTTATCTCATATAAGTAATAACCATGGCTACTCTCCCATTACTGTGGCCAATGGAACTCACGTTCCAGTTTAGAGCTTGGGTAAGATTAATGTATTCTCTACATTAAGTGATGGCTTGCTTTTGCCTGCACTATCTTCTAATCTTTTGTCTGTGAGAAGATTAACCAAAGACTTGAACTATGATGTAATTTTATCTTCCCATAAGGTGATCTTTTAGGACAGAATATCAAAGAAGAAGATTGGTGAAGGTCACTGTCAAAATGGGTTATACATTCTTGATTTTCCTCGAACAGCTCTTGTGGCAAGGCAGAATAAGGAAACCACGGCAAAACTCTGGCATTGGAGATTGGGTCATCCATCAGACCGTGTTTTAAATTCTTTGAATTCTTCTCTTTCCCTTAATTCCAATAATTGTGACATATGTCATTATTTAAAGCAAAGTAGATTGCCTTTTCCTCATAATTCTACCATTTCTAATAAGTTGTTTGGTCTAGTTCATTCGGATGTATGGGGGAGGGCTCCAGTGGATTCTTGTGACGGGTTTAAATATTTTGTCACATTTATTGAGGATAAATCCAGAATGACATGGTTATATCTGCTTACTTGTAAAAGTGAAGTCTTTCATGTTTTCAATGAATTTTATCATATGGTGCACAAACAGTATGATACTCACATTCAAGTGCTTCGCACTGATAATGGAACAGAGTATACCAATGGACCATTTGAGGCCTTCCTTAATGACCGAGGTATTATTCACCAATTCTCTTGTGTTGGAACCCCTCAGCAAAATGGAATAGCGGAAAGAAAAAATCGCTTTTTGCTTGAGGTTCCCCGGGCTCTCTTGTTCCATGCCAATGCTCCCAAAAATTATTAGCCTGATGTGGTACTAACAAGTTGCTATCTGATTAAGAGGCTTCCTAGCAAAGTTCTCAATTTTGAATCTCCTATGGAAGTTCTTCTAGGCCGGCAGATCAACATTTCTCATGTTCGAATTTTTGGTAGTATATGTTATGTACATTCTCAAAATGGTGGTAAATTAGATCATCGTGCTCGGAAATGTAATTTTTTTTTTTTTGGGATACTCTTCTCTTAAGAAGGGATATAAATGTTTTGATCCCACCACTCAAAAGGTGTTCATCTCTCGTGATGTTCAGTGTGATGAAACCACTGTTTTTTCCTGACATGGATCAAATTCAAAGGGAGAATGGTGATTATGACTATAGGCAATTAGATGTGGAATTTGCCCCTCCTGTGCCAGTTGCAATAGAGCAACCCAGTAGTCCTCTAAGGGATGGAACACATGAAATTATTGGGCATACTAATCAAGGCACTATGGAGACCGAGGAAGAAGTAACTACCTCTCCAACTCTTGTTCCAAACAGTGAAGATATAGCTCTGACATCTATGGCTTCTGTTCGAAGATCCACTCAGGTGCTAAGGCCATCTGCTAGACTACAAGATTTCTCTACCTATCATGCCGCCAGTTACCCAATACAGGTGTCCCTTTGCTATGATAATATAGCACCCGAATTTAGAGCATTTCTAACTAAAGTTGATGCTCACAAGGAACCTAGTAGCTTTGTTGAAGCTAAAACCTCACTTGCATGGGTCATGGCTATGGATGAGGTGCTCAAAGCTCTTGATAAAAATCATACCTGGAACATTGTTCATCTTCCCAAGGGAAAGCGCTTTGTAGGGTGTCGATGGATATATAAAATCAAACATAAAAGTGATGGGACTGTAAAGAGATACAAGGCGAGGTTGGTTGCAAAGGAATATACCCAAACCTATGGGATTAACTATATTGAAACATTTGCTCCTGTAGTCAAAATGAACACCATTCATGTTCTAATGTCTATTGCTGTTAATTATGGTTGGACTCTTTTTCAAATGGACGTTCTTGCAAGGTGACCTGGAAGAACAAGTTTACATGGATATTCCTCTAGGTCATGCTCTTGAGAATAAAGAAGGATTGGCTTGTAAGCTTAACAAAGCCATCTATGGCCTTAAGCAGTCCCCTCGTGCCTGGTATGAGAAACTAAGCTTAGCTCTCATAACTAATGGCTTTAAAAAGGGTGAATCTGACTCCTCCTTATTTATTAAGAGGAATGACAAATGAATGATTGTTGTTCTTGTGTACGTCATTGACATTGTCATCACTGGCAACAATCTTCAAGGAATAGCCCAACTCAAGTAGTATTTAAATAAAAAATTTGAAATTAAGGATTTGGGAAGACTTAGATACTTCCTTGGCATTGAAATTGCCCGATCAAGTAAGAGGCTATTTTTGTCTCAAAGGAAGTATATCTTAGACCTTCTGAAAGAAACCAGAAAGCTTGGAGCTAAACCGGTTAACTCTCCCATGGATTACAACAGCAAATTTGTCAACAAAGATACCCCTCTCTCTGATAGTGGTCGTTTTCAAAGGCTTGTAGGTCGGTTAATTTACCTAACTATTTCTAGGACTGACATTTTAGCAATGTCAGTCAATTTATGCACTCTCCCACTGAGGGACATATGGATCTTGTTGATCGCATCTTACGATATTTGAAATCATGTATTGGCAGAGGAATATGGATGAAAGAAAATGGACATATTGAAATTATTGGGTATTCTGATGTAGACTGGGCAAGGTGTCCTATGGACAGAAGATCGACCATTGGTTTTTGTACATTTTTCGGGGGCAATCTTGTTACTTAGAAAAGTAAGAAACACATTGTGGTAGCTTGCTCAAGTGCTGAAGCTGAATATAGTTTGGTTGCGTCTTTTAATTCAAGAGCTTGGTCTAGATGATGCTCAAAAACTTATGAAGTTACTCTGTGATAATCAAGCAGCTATACACATCGCTTCCAACCCAGTCTTTCATGAAAGAACAAAGCACATAGAAGTTGATTGTCATTTTGTGCAAGAAAAGATTCAAGCTAAGATAATTGAGACTCCATACATTTCAAGTAAAAATTAGCTCGCAGACATGTTCACCAAAGCTCCATCAAGTGGATTATTTCAAGACATGTTATCCAAGTTGACCTCAGAAGACATCTTCCCCCAACTTGGAGGGGGAGAGTTGGCGTGATCCATGGAGAAAGAGATCAAGATGTTGCACCAAATCTTCCCAATATTGAAGGGAATTCTCTCAATATAGTAGGGAATTATGTTGGCATGATTCATGGAGAAAGAGATCAGGCCGTTGCACCAAATCTTCCCAATATTGAAGGGAATTCAAATCTTCCCAATATTGAAGGGAATTCTCTCAATATAGTAAGGAAATAGGCGGTTACCTATGATAGCCATATTTGGAGAGATATAGGTTGTCCGCATTGCTGTCCTCACTGTTTATCCTTATCTCAACCATTGTACAAATCTCTATTTAAAGAAAAAGAGTCATCCTCATACAAGTAAGTTGTGTAGGGGAATTTCACCATGGATTAGGCTTCCTTTTCTGGGAAGACCGAACCATGTATCTCTGCCTCTGTGTGTGTGTGTGTGTGCTTGTGTCTATCTCTTGTGTGAGTGAGTGTAAGATTGAACAGGACTTGTGTCAAATAAGGAAACGAACATTAATTAATAGTTATTACAATATCTTATTCAGTTGTAATATTTCCCAACTCAGGGCCAGAGAATAAGAATTACTTAATCTAGAATGGACTCGTGTCAAATAAGGAATCTGACATTAAAAATTGATAGCTATTGCAACATTTTATCCAATTGTAATATTTCATCCAACTCATTGCTACCAAAAATAAAAAAGATTTAATTAGTATTCCTTAAGTACTATTATCTAATTCTGTATATATTTCACCTATTATTTCTATGATTTACAAAAAAAAAAAAAAAAAAAAAAAAAAAAAAAAAAAAAAAGGTATTAATTCTATGGGAGAGAGAAATCCTGTATTGAGTGCACCTACGGAGTGCACTCAGTACATTTCCTTCAATTAGTTTGTCAAGCTACAAATCCTGTATTGAGTTCACCGACCGAGTACCGAGTGAGGTTTGGTAGCAAGCTACCTACTGCAAGTACGGATACAGACTTATCTAGTTAGTCGTCTCACATTTAATCTTCTCCTTCACTTATAAACTTTTTATTGCACATTTTCCATTTTTAAAACTTATACCAATTATAGAATGCCAAAAAGTCTCTCTCTCCATTAATCAATTTTTCCATCTAAATTCCTTATATTTTCTCTTCAAATCTTTTAATAACTCATTTAGAGTTGTCCTTCGTACTTTATACCTTTTTAACATTACCTTTTAAACAAAAATCACGTTTTCCTTTATGAGACATTATAATTTTTAGAATGCCTCGTTATTTAGAATGAAGGGTGTCAATCAGTTCAGTTTGGTTTCAATTTTTTTTTTTTTTTTTTTTTCAAATCATAATACAATATATACAA
Source organism: Macadamia integrifolia (assembly GCF_013358625.1). Taxonomy (NCBI): domain Eukaryota; kingdom Viridiplantae; phylum Streptophyta; class Magnoliopsida; order Proteales; family Proteaceae; genus Macadamia; species Macadamia integrifolia. The sequence continues at coordinate 24,563,737 of NC_056557.1, read as the reverse complement.
ATTAAAACTAAATAATTTTCGTAATGTTAAAATTGACTTGATTTGTACACAGTCTCGGTAATTCAATTTAAGTAGAAATAACTTGCAAAAACAAATAAAACTAGGAAGGAATTACAACCTCATGAAGATACCATCTCATAACGTCAAATCTATTGTCTTTCAACGATTTTTGCACACACAATAATGAAACCCATAGTAGATAATTTCACATTACTCAACAAAAATACATGATTGTAGGATTTAGTATGATTTAAATTAGTATTCACCTTTAGTCTAGTAAAAGAGATTTTTTTTTTTTTTTTGATAGGTAATAAACTAATGGGTATATCAAGGGCCCGTTTGATTTTGTTTCTGCTGTT
>NC_056557.1:24521058-24563358 GCF_013358625.1 Macadamia integrifolia | reverse complement strand
AGAAGAGTTTTTGGGTAGATAGGGAGGGAGGTAGTAACAGCCAGGAGATTCGAACGTGAGACCTCTTGGTGAGCATGGGTTTTTTGCACATCACAGCTCACCAACTACGCTAGGCAGTTGTTGTAAAACAGATGGTTTTCATTCTACACTTCAAAACATGTAGGATATTCTCATTCATTAATATATGCATGACCGTGATAATGGTTAAGTAAGGAGGGAGATGTCATCCACTGTTAGATTATGTAAGACGATGTTGTAGGAAGCGATTGAATTCAAACTGACCTAAATAGGTTTTGTACTTTCAAGCCTTGGTTAGTCATCTATCATTTCCTATTATGATCTATAATGGCATTTAATAAGAAAGCTGCATACACTTTGGTAGAAACGCCGTTGAATGTGTATTTTAACGGAGTTTTTTTAATTAGAAACGCCGCCGTAAACCTTGGCCCAAGTGTTGTCGTTGACGACTTTTCTTACAGTGCACCTTAATCACTCAATACCTAAATTTGGTCATACTTCAAAGTCATTAGTTGGGTAATGCAATATCTATGTATGTGTTAGTGGTTGGGTGTGTAGGAGTAGGTGGCCATTGGACCTACTAGCACCATGTAGACTGGCCATTGTCAGTGGCGCTTAGTAGGATAATAGATTGAAAAAAAAAAAATAGTAGACATTGTGTTAGTCGCATTCTTTGCTAACTTGTCAGCTACATTGTCAGCCTCACGATAACAATGGGAAATTGTCCATGAAGGCATTGTAAAACTATCATTACTGTTGGAACATCCATCGAATGCTATGGATTTTAATGCATAACACCATAGATTGAGAATCAAATTCTATCCAAAGCTCCTCAAATTCATTAGCATAGCCTAGCGGATGCCTTAGAAGAAGGTTGCGAACTCAGCCAAAAAATTCATAGAGATACTATGATAATTTGCGAAACGTCTAACTGACTTCACATTGTTGTCTCTAAAAATTCCACTTGCTCCTGATTGACACGATTTTCAAGAAGGCAAACCATCAATATTCAGCTTCATAAAATCCTACTTAGGAGGCTGCAAAATTACTTCCACAATTTTTGAGTTGTACCAAATGCATAATCAAACCGATCTTTCAGGAAGTGTACAGTGGTACACAATCTTTGATATGTTCATGTAGATCATCCTTCTTTAACCTCATACTTGGTTGCAAATCCTCAACTTGCTATTGTTTATCTTCAAAACATTGAAAATGATGGCCCTTGGTGAAAATGGTGCAATTTTTTTCCCCGCGTACATCAACATGATTCTAAGTATCTACAAAGCTATTTTATTTCCAAGCTCCATTGCTCTCTTTATTAAACACAACTCTTTCTCTTTGTTCTTTCCATTAAAATCTTTAACCTTAAAGCAATAAATACATATGTTATGATAGATGTACCACCAAAGTTGTAGCACGTCTGTACAATATAACATAGTCTCTATAACATATAATAGAAAGGAAAATCGATTGCAAGGGTAATCGAGAGAGAAATCCTGAAAGTGGTCCAAAGAAGTCCTGAGTAGGCCAAGTATTCCAAAGGAGAGAGAGAGAAGCAAGTCCTCTCCTAGTGCGCTAGGCAATCAAAGAAACCTTACATGGAGCGAAGGGTCCCTTCCGTTTTAACCCTCATCAAGGGTCGAACTCAGGTATAAATCCTAAACTTAGTATGCAAAATATAAAACCACATTATGTCACATGTTAGTGTAGAGTAGAATAAATGTCTATTTTAGTATGTTGTTTGTATGCTATTATTGAATTAGTTATTCAAACTATTGGAGCCAAAATTCAAAAATATGTGCCTGATGACGTGGCAGGGGCAATATTGGGTATAAAAGGAAAAACGTGGGTTGACCATATCAGTCCATTACCCACATACATAAAATGCAATATCAACACACAAGGGTGATTAAGGCACACTCATGAATATGGATATTAATGGGACAGGTGGCGACAATATTTGGAGGAATCACTTTATGGGAGAAGTGGGCAAACAACGTGGGTGATGGAGCGGTTAACTCTCAAGATATACAAGGAGAGAAAACAAGCCAATGATGCACAATCAACAAATCAAACAAAACCCAACTACAATACAACTCTTTATTTCATTTTATGCTTGTTCTTTGCAGTATTTAGAACTAGAGATGGAGTAGAACTCTTACATTCACTTCTTTGAATTCTCAACCCACAGAGTCTATCAATTAGGCTCTAATGATTTGTATTCGAAACCTCCTTTGAGGAATATAACACAGTTTATTCCCTCATCCTTCGAAGGTTTTGATCGTTAGAAAGTCCCTGCAACTATCAAGGCAAAAAGAGAGCCCAAGTCGCTTGATTGAAGTCAGGTTCAATATTGAATCCAGTCACAAAGGATTTGGCACACCTGCACACTCACTAACACGGTTAGCTGACCGTAGCATAGGGGAGGATTTTGTGCCAATACAAATATAGTCATACATGTGGGTCTAAGATCAATGATTTAGAGGAGAATATTCAAAATTCAAGCAAGACCATTTTATCCACATAGGGGATTACCTAAAATCTTCCCACCTCTATAACCTGACACAAATTCGAATCTCTGGGCCTGATCATCTAAAAAGGATTGGGCCCCCCAACTAGGTCCTAAATCTTTATCTTGGGTGGCAACTCCTCATTAATCATGATTTCCCCCTACCCCTAGTTGTCAAAACACATAGCTAGGTAGGAGGAATACCCTGAATAAAAAGGATCAACCAAGGTCTGTTATACCAACACTTATGAGATACAATGATTATTTATTGGTTTTATCATGGGTTTAAAATTAAGGGAGAAATTTTCTTTCACTATGTGGTGAGGTTCATCCCTTCATCCTAGGATTCACAAACCTTATAAGGAAGAAAGTCAGCAGAGAGTGTGTTAACCTTAGTACTTTTATCAAAGAAGTATATCAATCAAGAGTCTCATTTGTGGAATGTTCAATATCTCGACACTTTTAGCCTCAGTACTATTTGTGGAATGTTCAATATCTCGACACCTAGAGAAGTATAATCAGAGCCAGCCAATGAAGTACTGATTGTGTTAACCTCAGTGCTTTAGATGTTAACAGTTGACCCCCAATGTCAGAGGTGTGGTTTAACTATCGAAACCTTAGCTCCTATCTCGCTCACGTGCTCATTTGCCCAAGGAAGCACTCTTTGCTCAGTGGATTTTAGTTCCAAATAATATTACAATCTGCTCTTATATATAGGGGTGGTGTCAATTTGATCATTAAGGGAAGAAAGTGAGTAGAGAGTGTTAACCTTAGTACTTTTATTGTGTGGTATCTTTGGTGTGCCTATAATGATCTTGTGTTTACGATCAAGAATTGGACACTGATAGAAGTGGCTTAAGCTACTCAAGCAGCACATTCAAAGTTCCACCAAGTGAAATAGGCTCAACAACAAAATCACTATAGTGAAATGGTCTCCTCTTACATTTTGTAAGCTTAACATTGACACCTCATGGGGTAAATGTGTTGGATTTATGAGCTTAATTAATTATTTGAGTTCATTAAATGGGTGAGAGTCAAGTTGCATGAACCGGTTCAGTTCACTCTCAAGTTTAGGGATTTGCTGGCCACCCATTGTGGTTTAGGATTTTGGGTGCAATACAATATTATAAATACTGGGTTTTGGGTCCCTACAAGCATTATTCACTATTCTCAACTTTAGCACTAAAGTGAGAGAACCAAAGAAGTTTAAGAGAGTGTAGAAGATCTATAGCCAAGAGAAGGAAATTGAGAGTGACCAATGTTGATTGTCTTCAATATACTAGGTGAAAGGTACAAATCAATCATCTATGTTTTGATCCAGTTATTTATGTTTTGATTCTTCATCGTGTTCTAGTTATCTGTATGGGAACAGATTAAGGTCTGTTGTAAAACCATCAACAGATCTAACAAATGGTATCAAAGCGACCTATGCAGAGCTAGAATTGATTGGTGAAGTATAGATATCGTGATTTATGATTTCAAGAACTAGTGGTTTAGTGAGATCCTCTATTGGAAAGACCTAGAATTGACCTAATGTTTGATAATATGGTGTTTAAAAAAAAAAGTTGGGATTGGAATTGGTATCCACAACGTGGATTTGGCCTATTTTTTATTATTAAAAAATAAAATAAAAGACCAGTAAACAAAAAAAGAGGCTTCGTCTTTTGCTGGTTATTGTTAAGAAAAAGAAGAAAAATAACAAAAGGAGGTTTTGGCTTTTGCAATTTTTGTTTTAAAAAGAAAAAAAGTTATTTTTGTTTTTAAGTTTTGGGCTAGTGGGCTCAAGCTCAATATTTCTTTTATTTAAAGAGTTCAATTGGTTATTGTGGTTCAAAGAACTGAACCAATATGAACCAAATCCGATTGGGACCAGGGTGACCTAGAAACCCGATCCGATGATCCATATTTTTTAGCCAATTACTCTTAGTCACTGACAGGATGTTGACATACCCTTACAAAGTCTTTTCAGTTGAGTTTTTAAAATGCTTAATTAGTGAGAGCTTTGCTTCTTGATGATTATACAGTTTAAAGGCAATATTTTTGCTAGTTCAAATATAAAGGTTAATATCATAGCTAAGGACTTAAATGAAATGACAACAGTGTTAATTGAGGATATGTCAATATTTCCATGTTAGTATCCCTCATAAATTCGTGTTGAGCAATATAATTATGTTTATAATGACAAAAAGTTATATGCCATATATTGAAGTAAGAGTGGTTAATGCAATGAGATTCTATAACCACACTAATTTAAAATATATCCTTATAATTAATGTAGCCCAAGTGGGAATTTGTTGAATTTATGGGCTTAATTAATTATTCGAGTTGATTAAATGGGTGTGAGTCAAGTTGCATGAACTAGTTCAGCCTACTCTCAAGTATAGAGATATGCTGTCACACTACAAACCTACCAGATCTCTGATAGCAATACCTTAACATTTCACAACACAAATCAATCAAAGTGGAATCAAATTATAGTAGCGGAATCATTAATAAAATAGGGAACAACTAATTATATTATATATACATAACCAAGTTATTCCATTATAGTGATCCAAGACTTGCAAGTATTAACGTCAAAAGAGTATCATCCACAAGTTCATATCAAAATAACTAAAAATACGTCGAACACCACATGGTGCCACGTATGCACAGAAGCTATAAGCACAGTCCTGTCCATGCTCCTCCGCTTTCGGGATCCACCAGTCGCTCACTCTGTACTCGAGTCCAGAGGAAAGAGAGTCATTAGCCATAGGCATGACCGTACCTGCATCATCATCTAAAAAATGTGTATACATGGGGTGAGTTTTCCAACTCGCTCAATGAGGGGTGGGGTTCAAGCACACCCAAGCAAAACAATCGTAGTGATAATTTATGATGCATGATAATAGAAATTAAACACATAGTCCATGATGCTCGTGCTGTAATTCATTTATTTTATTATCCACTTAACAATACAACTAAGTTTAGTAAATGCTTCTATGATACATTAGGTTGTATCCCTCGTCTCAGAACCGCCATCAACTGTGGAGGGATACAAATCCTAGCAGTGAATAGAAGCCTGTCGGTCCTCATATGTGTCCATGGGTCACCCAGTAAACCATCCCCTCCTGACTGTCATGGCACTGGTACCAATCATCGGCCACGCTTGACAAGTTCCCACTTCCAACAACAATCACATCACCCTAGGTGTGGCATTCCGGAAAGGAACATCGAACATATCGTCTGGGATTTGGGCCTTCTCTCCTCTCTCTTAATATCCTTTAGTGGATAAGGTGGGGAGTGCTTTCGTGTGTGCTTCTACGAGCCCTACTGTTTCATAGCTCGAAAATATGTGGAGGCCTATTTTGTAGGTGTACCAAGTTCGTCATAAAGATAGGGTTTGATAATGGTCCAATTCGGGGATTGGGATCATACAAAAATGGTATGGAGTCGCCACCTAGGGTTATGGGCCTAGGACCCGGGGGTGGGCCCGATTCCTGAGAAAATGGCCAGAAATTTGGTCTGATCTAGAGATTTAGGGTAAGAGTCAGGTTATAGAGTTGGAAAAGTGTTAGGCACCCACTCTACCATATTCAATCGGTCTTCCTACTAGATGCTTAAGAACGAACATTTTCCTCAATTTATTCCTATTCTGCATGTATGGCTATATTATCAAACATATGTACATTAAATAAAAACAACTATTTATGTACACTAAAGCAATGTTAATTAGATATCTACATTATGCTTAAATGAGGAGAGTGATTATTCCTGAATTTGACCCCTATTTTGGGTCAAAGAGGGGTGGCCCTTGGTTGATGCTGACTTTTCTCGTAGATTCTCCTGGCTTGGGGGAAGATGATCTTGAATTCCAACTTCTGGTTTAAGGAGATGTTGATTGTGGTTATCTGTGGACAGAGGTCTGACTTTGGATTAACGAAGTCTCCTCCCTTCTTCTTCCTCTTCTTCTTCTTCTTCTTCTTCTTCTCTTTACTTTAAGCAAATAGCTTAGGTCTGTGAAATGTTCATGTCACGAGGAAAGTGTGAAGGATGATTTGGGATCATCCGAGACTATCTACGATGCGAGTGGCAGGACCCACAAGCATCAAAACCTTGACAACAGCCTATTTGGCTCACTGGAAATAGTCACCGGATTCAGGCCCAAGCTGTTTCTAGTGGCTTATTTTTGGTGGCTTGTTGTCTTGACTTCTTGCTGTCCTCTAATTGATCTCACATGGGTAGTTGCCCTCGGCAGTGCTCATGGTATTTCGGTAATGTTGGTACATGCCGGGACTCATGCGTGGGGAGTTAGGTCACTTACCGTCTGGGATCGGAAGGTACGAATCCCCTCCAGTTGTATTGACACACAATGCACGAACACGTGGGATCATCTCTTTCCCTTTGGCAAAGGGCGACTGTGAGCCAAAATCCGGTTGTACTTCTAATCTCTGGTCCGAGACCTATCACAACAGTTTAAATTAGACCGGGTCAGGGCACAGGTGTAACATATGCTGACCCAACCCATTGTGGTTTAGGGTTTTGGGTGCATGACAGTATTATAAATAGTGGGTTTTGGGTCCCTGCAACCATTATTCACTCTTCCCCACTTTGCCATAAAATGAGAGAACCAAGGAGATCTAAGAAGCTATAGAAGATCCATAGCAAAGAGAGGGAACTAGAGGGAAATTGGGAGTGATCGACGTTAATCATCTTCAAATAAATAAAAATAAAAAGATGTATGTTCCATTAATTTTCTATTATTTTATTGATTAAAAGAGGGGGAAAAAATCATGTAAAAAATGAAAATTAAAGTCTATTCTAACATTGGTTTGGGACTCGACACTAATCAGAGTTTAGGAAGATCATTAATCCCACCGATTCCAATTCGATTTTTCAACTCATGATATAAACGATTTATAAGTTTTTTTCACAATCAACATCAAGCTATCAAACTAGGTTGAATATCCACCTGAGACCTGCAAACACAGCCATCCACAACAAAATTGCCCCAGATACTGAAATGGAGACAACAGCCAACCGCCGGCAGAAGCTCACAACCTTTGGATAATCCTCTCGGCCAATCATGGCAGAAGCCGCACCAGAGAAAGCAAACATTAGAGATACAAGGAAAGCATGGTAGATTGAAGGTTGACCCTTAAATAAGAATGTTGGGACTCGGCTCCCATCGATTTCTTCAAAGGGCACCTGAATCAGAGTTACTATCGTCATGTAACACAGAGCAAATATCACTTCTTCCAGCCGCTCTCGAATCTCCGGTGGGCTCGTTCTGGGCTTTGTTAGGGGTAGGAGACACTTCACCTGCAACTTCCTCCATAGTTTTATCTTCATCTTCAATTCAGACTTACTTACTGGTCAGAACTTGGGGGATTTACAGAATCTGTGGATTTATAAAACCTCTTCGATATACTGCTATTTATATGTAAAAGAAAGATGTTCTATATATGTAGTGAAGGTCCTTACCTCGTTGGGGCTCAGGCTGACCGAAGGTCTTACCTCGGTTGGCCTGACCGAAGGTCTTACCTGGTTGGTTAGGCAAGGCCGAGCAACTGACCGAAGGTCCTTACCTTGGTTGGGGGCTAGGCAAAGGCCCTGACCGAAGGTCCTTACCTAAACTCCTGTGGGAGAAGGGGGCTCCTGATACGGCCAAATTGATTACCCAATAGGGTAAGGACACGCATCCCCACCTCCTTAAGAAACGATACCCTCCCTTCTGATGCTCGAAAACCCTAAAACTATAATTGATGGAGGGTATGAGGGTATGCGATGGGGGTTAGGGGTTAAGGGACTTAAAATATATATATATATATATATACTAGAAAAATATGGATCCCAAATTTAAGAAGAAAGGGAGATGGTGAGAGAGAATTTACCTATTTTTCTTTATTGTAAGGAGAGAGATTTTAGGAACAGAGAGAGAGAGAGAGAGAGAGAGAGAGAGAGAGAGAGAGAGAGAGAGAATTATAGAGAGTTTATTATGATATTTGTTTCATATTCAATTTTGAGGGGATTAGAGAGAGAGAGAGAGAGAGAGAGAGAGAGAGAGAGAGAGAGAGAATTATAGAGAGTTTATTATGATATTTGTTTCATATTCAATTTTGAGGGGATTTTGGTCAATTGGGGATTTTTTCGGGTGTTTTTTGGTCATTTGAGAATTTTTTTGATAGATGTAAATGGTTTTTTGGTCATTTTGAAAAAGTATACCAAAGACAGGGAGTACGTACTTTTATATAGTAGTATGCTATATATATATATATGTTTGTCTAGTTGTAACCTATGTAGGTTACAAAAGGCTTGTAACCCACTTCTAGTTACCAAAAAGTCCTATAATGTGAAAGAAGTGATTGGTTTAAGGAGATTTAAAAAGTAATTTCATGTGTTTATATTCTCAATATAAACTTAAAAACTATTGCACCACTTTTTATGACAAAGTGTTTAAAAAATGATAGAAATGGAATTTTATCCTCAAACAGACCTATCACTACGTTTGAAATCTAAAATCTCAAATCCTCGTCACTCTAAAGTCCAACATGGGATCGAAAAAAAAAAAAGAAGAAAAATTATACTAATCGTTGGGTGATTGGGTCTATTGCTTTAAGTAAGGGTGTCCATTTTCAGTCTGAACTGATTGGACTAATCAAGAGAAACGTGAAACAAACCTTTATCGATTTGAGTTTTTATCAAATCGGTAAAAAATAAAATTGGACCAAATCAAGCAAATCAAAACCGTAAAAAACCTTATAACAACTTAAAAAAATTACTAAAAGAGAACATATTACCTACAAGAGGCTATTAAGTCAACTCAATAAAAATCGAATCGGTCTGAATTGAAATTTGATTTCAGTTTGGCCTAATACTAGATAAAATCTAGATCAAAATGACCAAAATCGGAAATGAATCGAATCAATCACAAAAACCTTATAATCAGCCATTCTGAAATAGCCTGGATAGGTATTACTATGGTCGATTTGGATTGAAATTGGTTTATTCAGCCAATGATTTTAAACTTGAAATTGAATATCAAAGCAATCCCTCTAGTGATTCCAATTCTAAATTGACCACTCTAGAACTGCCGGAGTTGGATAGTTCACGACCAATTCTAATCCAAATCGGCTAATACCAGAATTTTAACTCAAAATGAAAGAGTAAATTGGTCCCCAATGATTCCAGTCTAGATCAGATCCGAATCAGTCACAAAAATGCTAGAATTGACACTAAATTCTAAAAACTAACAACCCAATCCCAAAAATCCTAGATATGCCATTCTATAATAATCGGAATTGGGTTGATCCAAACTAGCCAAATCAACTAGGGATTTTAAACTTGGAATTGGAGATCGAACTGATCATGGTTTCAAGTATCGATCTGGGATCGATCGTATCGGCTAAGACTGATCCTTGATCCGGATCGTTTTAGGGGTAAAATAGGTAAAAAGTAGTACCTTTTATAAAAATCAGGGGTAAAATAGGCCGATACCACCAATCCCATCCAATCCGGATTGGTATTGAATCGGCATCGACAGAGACCAATACCGATACAATCCCCTACATTCTTGGAACTGATTCCTATAAATTTTGATCCAAATCGAATCAAAATCGGACAAAAAAAAACCCTAGAATCCCTCAAATCTTAAGACCCACGATCTAGTACTATAAACCTTATAATCGATTTTAAACACAGAATCAGAGATCAAATCAATAGCTGCCAATATCAATTCAAATCCAAATCAAATTGGAATTGACCAGAATCAATCCCAAAACCCTTAGAATCAACCTATAAAATATATTATAATTACAAAATTTCACATGTCATCATTATAGTAGTACCAAGCCTACGATATTGCTTTACCCAAAAAAAAAAAAGCCTACAATATTGCCATTTGTCATCTTCTTGGATTTTTCCTTTCTTGAAAACACTAGCATGTTTAATACAATTGATTTCTTTGAGAGAGAAGAGAGAGAGAGAGAGAGATGATTAGAACTATCTTATCGACCTCATCTCTAATGCACAACAATAGAAATTATTGCAATATAATTGATACATGAATTTCTAGAAAGAGGTTTTATTTTCTAAATTTCAACAAACAAAAATGAAGTCCACCAGAAGTTTTAAACCCTAAAACCCAGAAAAACATTAGACACGCCGAGAAGAAAGAGAGTCTTTAACCGACTCACTGGAGATGATCTCGCTAAACTTTATGCCATAAAAACCAGCCAAGGTAACAGAAAGACTCACAAGGAGGAAGACGATCAGTTGGGGCGAGGGGTTGTTTGGGTTGTTTGGGAAGAGTGTATTCATTCTCAAAATTACCCCTCATTTTGCCATTTAAATCAAAGTAATGATCCAAAAAGTTGAGGTTGAATTTACTTTTGTTAACGTTAAAAGCAATCACAAAATGACAAAATAATGAAAACATAGTAATTTACTTTTTTGACCTTAAAAGCAATCACAAAATGACAAAATAATGAGGACATAGTAATTTACGTTACAAGGGTTTTGTAACCGGGTGGGTTACATTTAAATATACCCATATATATATATATCAACTTCAATGATAATTTTAAGTAAAAAACATATATAATCAAGACCTGCTCCAAATTCAAATAATAATAAAAAGAAAAAACATGATCCAAACTTCAAAGAAATCAATCCAACATCCTACAAGAGAGATAAACACACAATTTTCCAAGATCTAGACACAAATTTGGTTTGGCTTTCATACAAGAGGATAAGGATAATTACATGGTTATGTTTAAGAGTATCATAGGTTCAATTCGGTTCAAGGTACAAGGGGTGGTTTTCGCACCTGTGTGTATCACTCTCCCTTTCATTGCCCCTATCTCGTCTTCTGTTCCATTGTAGGAGAGAGGGGCGAGAAGGGCATTTTCATTTTTTAGAGTCACCACCTTGATAAGGATCTAAAACCTATAAGGTCTTACCCCCCCCCCTTCCAGCGGGAGAGAATGAATAGATAAAGATTTATGATCTTGCCTAGAGTTTCGGTTTAGAGACCTAGCCTACCCAGCCTAAAGGACCTTCTCTTCTAATTTGGCTATTCCTAAAAGACATGTACACATGAAAATAGGAGCATAAATTAATATTATACATTGCATTCTCTATAGTGACTGTGACGGTGCGGTGATCATTGGATGGCCAAGAGCATTCGGGCACGTGCCCGAAGATTGTCTCGATCATCCGATGCTCACCTCACCACCACACTCATTGCAGAGAATGTTTTCACTTGCATATACACATGATAATTATTTTGGCAGCATAACGACATAAAACGAAGAAAACAATTTTATTTTTATGGGAATACAAACATTATCATGACTTAAAATATGAAAATTTCTGGAAAACCTTAATTTTGGCATTATGATGGGTAAAAGGGTTAATTATGGAAAATCATTTTTGGAAGAATTGTACTATTGTAATGGCATAAATACAGATTTATAGAGTTTTTACAAAAATCTAAGCATCATAACTCCATAAAATGAAAGCTAATAATATTTAGAATAAATTTGAAATCATAATGGTCGAAAATAAATTATTGAAATTAAATAAAACAAATGGAATGGAGAAGAGACAAAATTACATCGTTTGCTTCAAAAAACGTCTCGTACACTCAGTTCTGATGCTCCCTCTGATGAAAATCTAAGATCTCGAGGGTTTTCTAATTTTCTTACTTTTAAGGACTGGACTGTTCCTCCTATTTCTCTCTCTCTTTCTTTATTTTTTTTTTCTTCTCCCTTTCCTTCTCTTCGTTTCTATTTTTTGACCAAGGGCTAGGTATTTTTAGGACCCTTATGTGTGGGTGCATGTTAGTGGGTGCATGTTAATATACGACCTCATATGATAGCAAAATGCATTTCCCACACATTTTAGACATGTGTGCTAGCGTACATTAGCATGTACAAACGCACTTTAGCCTCAATGCACCATCTTTTCCTTTTGCAATCCGACCATAAGATTTGGTGATCCATAAATCATCAGAACGGTCCTTCCAAGTAATATGTGAAAGGGCAGATTCCATGAAACCCTAATTTGTACAAAATGGTGGCCGAATTGTGTTCTTCGCACTAGATCCTAGACAGTCTTTACATATCAAAATGGACCTATCCAAGTATTTTAACCGACTCTGGAATGGATAAGTTGTCTGAATTATCCTAAAAGGGGCATGTTATGACTCAAAAGCACATGGAGGATAGTCATGACAGGTGGGCAGATGCTTTAGCAACTGATTTGCAAGAAGGGTCTCTGGGGTTGAACATACGGGTAGATCACAAAAGCAGAAGAAACGTCCTGCAACTTTAGATGATTACGCATAGATGGATAAGAGATTTAGTGTTCAAAAGGTCAACATTAGTTAGAAGCATGATTTCAAGCGTCGGTATCCACAAAATGACATTCCAAACACACCACTTATTTAGAATTTCTTGTCATACCCTTTGTCTCACCAACGCTGTGTCCACGTTCTAGGCGACAATGAACCCTATCTTTAGGCCATTTTTGAGAAGGTTTGTTCTGGTATTTTTTTGATGACTTGCTCAATTAACCCATCTTAGTCAATTTTTTTGATGACTTGCTCAATTAACCCATTTTAGTCGGTCCATTTACAACATCTTCAAGAAGTGTTAGACTTTACATGCCCATAACCTCTATGGAAAACGATCCAAATGTGCTTTTGGCTAGAAAACCATAGAATATTTGGTCCATCTTATCTCAGCATAGGGTGTAGCTATAGACCCCAATAAAATTTCAGCAATGTTGGACTGGCCAGTTTCCCATTCCTTGTGTGAGTGAAGGGCATTTTTTGAGCATGACTGGCTACTATAACCGCTTCGTTCACCGCTATGCGAATATTGTCACCCCACTTATTGATGGAAAATGGATTAGCTGCGCGTACAATCAACTGATCGTACGTGTTAACATTCAACACCTGTTCTGTTTTCAAATATACCCCTTTTTATCCTTATAATGGCAAAAGGATTCCATTCCCTTGACTGCAACCTAGACAGCAGCAACATTTTTTTCGAAAGTGAGACAGGAGTTGGAGGTTGACTCGTACAGGCAGCGGATCCTATCTCTTATTGATCTCCTTAAGAAAGGAGCCTTCACCTAAACTACCATTTCATAGAAAGCCCTTGAAGAGCTGCAGAGAACAATGACCACTGCCCCTGTTTTGACCTTGCCAAATTTCTCCCTTCCTTTTAATCTCGAGAACGAAGCATTGGGAATCAGTATTGGCGTTGTATCATCTCAAGAGGGCCACACAATCACCTTCTTCAGTAAGAAATTATCTCAAAAAATGCAAGCTTCTTCAACCTATATCCGTGAGATGTGTGCTATTAATTGTAGAAACGCAACCCTAATACGATGCAGAAGATAATGGAAAAACAAAACAAACAATGCACACGGATTTTACGAGGTTCGGAAAGGTTGCCTACATCTTCGTTGAGATGAGATCCTGCTTCACTATCAATGGAGAATAGGGTTACAGCGCTTGTTCTCACTCCTCTCAGTATTGTTTGCATTACAGAGAAAGAAACCCTCGCTACAAATATATAGCAAAAAAACCCTAATCCGGAAAGTACACAAGATAATGGAAAAACAAAACAAACAATGCACACGGATTTTACGAGGTTCGACAAGGTTGCCTACGTCCCCGGTGAGATGAGATCCTGCTTCACTATCAATGGAGAATAGGGTTACAGCGCTCATTCTCACTCCTTTTAGTATTGCTTGCATTACAGAGAAAGAAACCCTCGCTACAAATATATAGCGAAAAAACCCTAATCCGGAAAGTATACAATTTCCCTCAAATAAAAAATTCGAGTGGGGGGTGCTTGCTATGTAGGGGGCCTCCTGCCCCCTTGCAACCCCACGGCCCACTAACCGGCTAGTGGGACCACCGTCCTGCCTGTCTAGGTGTTGCACCAGTATTTCCTAGATTAAACTGTGACGAAATACAAGACATCATACACCAACAATCTCCACCTTGGCTTGAATTCTGTCGAGCCTCCTGTAAAGATATCTTATAGACGTCTTCATCATTGTACCTCATTAAAGGTACAAACCCACACCTATTCGGTGCGTCCCTCATCTTCAACAATGAGTAATATTAATCAAGTCCAAACAGAACTCAAACTTCTCTGTAGTAACTCGCTTTGTATACATATCTGCAGGATTGAGATCTGTATGAATTTTTCTCAAGTGAATACTGCCTTCTGACACAAGCTCCCTGGTCTTGTGAAATCTCACATCAATATGCTTTGTCCTTGCACGAAACACCTGATTCTTTGCAAGATGTATGGCACTCTGACTGTCACAATGTAACACTGTACCTCCTTGCTCCAACCCCAACTCACGAACCAGTCCAGCCAACCAAACTCCTTCCTTGGTAGCCTCAACTGCTGCCATGTACTCTGCCTCTATAGTGGACAATGTAATTGTAGACTGAAGCATCACCCTCCATGATATAGGTCCACCAGCCAATATAAACACATACCCTGTAGTAGACCTCCTCTTGTCTAAATCACCAGCATAGTCATAATCAACATAACCTGTCAATTCTGTAGAACTTCCTATGCCACTGAACATAACACCTATATCTTTAGTCTTGCTCAAATATCTGAAGATCCACTTAACTGCATTCCAATGCTCCTTCCCTGGATTACTCATGTATCTGCTAACAACACTGACTGCATGAGACAGATCCGGCTTGCTACAAACCATAGCATACATGAGACTCCCAACTGCACTAGCATAAGGGACTTAAGACATCTGCTCCACCTCCTCATGTGTTGTAGGGCATTCTCTTTCAGATAACTTGAAGTGGCCAGCTAACGGAGTGCTAACTGGCTTAGCCTTTTCCATATTGAAACGCTCTAGCACCTTTTTAATATACCTCTTCTGAGTTACCCAAAGTTTACCTGCATTTCTATCTCTAAGGATTTTCATGCCAAGGATCTTCTTAGCGGCACTAATATCATTAATTTCAAATTCAGCACTCAACAAAGACTTCAAAGAGACTATCATGTTTGTTCTTTGTAGCAATGAGCATGTCATCAACATAAAGCATCAACAAAATAATGGAATTATCACTTTAACAAAATTATAATAAACACAACTATCATACTCACTTCTTGTGTAGCCAATCTTCATCATGTGGGAATCAAAGCGCTTGTACCACTGCCTAGGAGATTGCTTAAGGCCATAAAACGACCTCTTAAGCAGACAAACATGGTCTTCCTTTCCCTACACCTTGAAACCTTCAGGCTGCTCCATGTAAATCTGTTCCTCTAAGTCACCATGAAGAAATGTAGTTTTCACATCAAGTTGTTTAAGCTCTAAATCATACATAGCTACCAAAGCAAATAGTACCCTGATCGAAGTATGTTTCACCACTGGAGAGAATATTTCATTGTAATCTATCCCCTCCTTCTGTGCATAGCCCTTGGCTACAAGTTTGGCCTTATAGCTTGCACTCTCCTTCTCAGATGCTACCTCTTTCTCACGAAAGACCAATTTATACCCAATGATTTTTTTCCCTTGGGTTTTTCCACAATCTCCCAAGTTTTGTTCTTCTGTAGAGATTCCATTTCCTCCATCATAGCTATCATCTATTTATCATGCTATGCATCACTTAAAGTATCATGGTAGGAAGATGGATCACCTGTACCTACAGTGAGGGCATAGGCAACCATGCCCTCAAACCCATTTCTCATAGGTGCTTTGTGAGTACGCTTTCCTTTACCCTTTGCCACAGTATAGGGAACTTCTACTGCTTCCTGTTGTCCTGGTAAGTCACTTGATGACTCATTCTCTCTTGTTGTTTCTAACTCACCTAACTCCACCTGCACAGTAGAACCTTCTTTATTTTCATCAACTGCTTGTGAATTGTGATTTGGCTTCACTATATGAGACTCATCAAACACAACGTTTCTGCTAACCACAACTTTCTGTGAACTTGGATCCCACAACTTGAATCCCTTTACACATTTCTTAAAACTAAGAAAGATACACTGCTTAGAGTTTGAGTCTAACTTGGAACGCTGCTCACTCTCAACATGTGCATAGGATGGACAACTAAATATTTTTATAATAGAATAATCTACTGGTTTTTTTGTCCATATCTCTTCAGGAATTTTACAATCAATCGCCTTTGATGGAGACCTATTAATGAGAAAATATGCCATGTTCATTGCTTCTACCCAAAATCTCTTGCTCAACCCTGCATTCAGCCTCATACTCTAAGCTCTTTCTAGAAGTGTTCAGTTCATCCTTTCAGCTACACCATTTTGTTGTGGTGTCTTTGGAACCGTGAAGTGATGTGTAATCCCTTCAGCTTTGTACAATTCTAGAAACAGGTTGTCTGTGTACTCTCCTCCATTATCTGTTCTCAAGTATTTAATTTTTTTTCCTATCTTCCTTTCTACCTCAGCCTTCCATTCTTTAAATTTAGTGAACATCTCACTTTTATGCTTCATGAAGTAGATCCAGACTTTCCTTGAGTAATCATCAACAAAGGTCACGAAGTATTCTACCCCACCTTTAAATTTTGTTGTTGAAGGACCCCATACATCGCTGTGTATATAATCAAGCACCTCTTTACTTCTATGTTTTACAGTTTTGAAACTAACCTTGCACTATTTTCTGAACACACAATACTTGCAGAAGTTCAGTTTACAAGTTTAAACTCCCTTCAACATTTTCCTTTTATGAAGCTCCATCAATCCTCTTTCTCCCATATGCCCTAACCGCATATGCCACAGATAGGTATCATCTGTATTAAATACTTCATCTGTAGTCACAAATGCTCCACCTATAACTGTGCTCCCTATGAGTCTGTACAGGTTTCCTGCTAGCTGTCCCTTCATGACAACCATTACACCCTTAATAACTTTGAGAACTCCACCTTCTGCTATGTACTTGTAGCCATTTAAGTCAAGTGTCCCCACAGATATTAAGTTTTTCCTTAACTCTGGTACATGTCTCACATCTGCTAAAGTTCTTATTATCCCATCAAACATCTTGATTTTTATAGTGCCTATCCTAATGGTCTTGCATACGACATCATTCCCCATTAGGACAGACCCACCATTATATGGTTGATATGTATTAAACCAATCCTTATGTGGATACATGTGATATGAGCATCTATGATCTAAAATCCAAGAATCAGAAGGTTGATTCTTACCTGATGATATAGAGAGTACATCTCCATCATCTCCATCTGAACTGTCAGCGACACTAGCTTCCTTAGATGCCTTATCTACACCTTTCTTCTTTAAGTCTGCCTTCCTCTTCAAGCATTCTCTCTTCAGATAACCTTCCTTCTTGCAATAGTAATAAGAGACCTTTGTCTTTGCCCCTTTTGATTTCGAGCGACTCTTCCCAGATCCCTTCTGATTTGATCTCCCTCTTTTCTGCTCCTTGTCACCTCCGAAAAAACCTTCTCCTTGAGATTTCATACTACTAGCCTTCTTCCTTGTTTCATTGGATATGAGGACAGCTGCGACTTCATCTATCTCAAGGGTCTCCTTCCCGTACAAGGGAGTCGTTACTAGGTGATCATATGATTCTGGGAGCGACAACAACAATAGTAATGCCTTGTCTTCATCCTCGATCTTAATCTCCAGGTTTGTAAGTTTACTTACGATCTGATTGAACATGTTAAGATGCTCTAATAGATCCATACCTTCCTCCATCTGTAGAGAATTCAATTGCTTCTTCACGAACAACTTGTTCATTAAGGACTTCGTCATGTAAATGCTTTCAAATTTCTCCCATAACTATGGTGCAGATTCGATACCCACAACATATTGTAGGGCATCATCAGAAAGATTTAATCGAATAGCACTTACCGCCTTTTCCTCCATCTCTTCCCAATCTTCGTCAGTAGTTTTTGTAGGTTTCTTCGACTTCCCCAACAACATTTTCGCCAAACCCTATTATATCAGGATATCCTTTATCCTTTGACATCAGAGGGTGAAATTGTTCTTCCCATTAAACCTCTTGATATCATACTTGACATTCGATCCCTTCCTTGCCATCGTGATAGTAAACCCTAGAAAATGGAAACCTAGAGCTCTGATACCAATTTGTAGAAACGCAACCCTAAAACGATGCAGAAGATAATGAAAAAACAAAACAAACAATGCACACGGATTTTACGAGGTTCGACAAGGTTACCTACGTCCCCGGTGAGATGAGATCCTGCTTCACTATCAATGCCTCAATGGAGAATAGGGTTACAGCGCTCGTCCTCACACCTCTTAGTATTGCTTGCATTACAGAGAAAGAAACCCTTACTACAAATATATAGCGAAAAAATCCTAATCCGGAAAGTACACAATTGCCCTCAAATAAAAAATTTGAGCGGGGGGTTGTGCCCCCTACACCCCCTGCTATGTAGGGGGCCTTCTGCCCCCTTGCAACCCCACGACTAGCTGACTAGCTAGCAGGACCGCCGTCCTGCCTGTCTAGGTGCTGCACCAGTACTCTCTGGATTAAACTGCAACGGAATACAAGACATCATACACCAACAGCTATTACTCAAGTGGTTATGCGATGGCTCCAATATTTACTTGGACATAATTTTATTATTAAGACTGACCAAAAGAGATTAAGGGAGCTAACTAAAAAGGACGATTCAGATCTAGAGCAGCAGTATTGGCTCTCAAAGCTCCTAGATTTTGTATTCAAAATTTTATATCAATTGGGAAAGGTCAATACATCAACGGATGCCTTGTCCAGTAATCCACCACCACCGACAGCCCTCTTCACAATGTTGTCTCCAACAATAAGCTTTCTCAATCACCATCGAGCAAAGGTGACCACTAACATTAAGCTTCAAGCCATCGACGATGGGTGGCTGTCCACCCCTTCCTTGTATGAAGATTGCTCCTTACAAAATGGGTTATTATTTTTCCAAGCAACATCTAGTCTTCGCATCAGATTCTCCACACCGCGAAACGTTCCTAGGCGAGTTCCACTCGTCTCCTATTGGCGGCAATACAGGGTTCCTCCGCATTTATAATCACATATCTATTAACCTGCATTGGAAGGTAATGCGTTCCTAGGTGAAGCGATTGTTGCTAAATATATTGTATTTCAGTAAATGAAGTCTATGACCTTGTTCCTCGCTGGCCTATTACAACCTCTTCTGTGCCTGAGCATGTGTGGGAAGATGTTTCGATGGATTTCATTATCAACTTATCCCATTCGTGAGGAAAGACACTAATACTAGTTGTGGTCGACTGAGAAAATATGCACACTTTTGTGCAAAATTTAGCCATTTTACCAGTCACCGAGTTTATAAATATTTGCCACTTAGATAACCAAGCTCCATGGCCTCCCACGCTCTATAGTTAGTGATAGGGATCCCCTATTTCTCACCCAATTTTGGCATGGATTGTTCAAACTACAAGGAACTACACTCTCCATGAGTAGCACCTATAACCCGTAGTCCATGGGCAAACGAAAATTCTGGACCGATGTTTGGAGATGTACCTAAGAAGCTTTGTGTCGATCCTAGAAGTGGAAGAAATTCTTACATTGGGCAGTGTTAAGTTTGTCTCGAATTCTTGACCCGTTTTGAAAATTGACCAAATCCAACATATTTTGGTGGCAACCCGAATGGAGAATTTTTTGAGATCTGTGATGGAAGCAGAGGGGTTGGGTCAATAGGCCCAAGCCCTGATCGATCGGATCGACCTGATGGGGGTATAGGGACTATGCCCCCGCGGTATGGTTCGACCGAATCGACTGCGACCCGATGGGTCGACCCACGAATTGGAGTATATATAATGTACTGTTGCTTGTTAAGAAAGTCATTGTATTTTGAAGTTTTTCGAGCTAGGGTTTCAGGGCGAGTTTTTTCCTCATTGCTGCTAGGGTGTAATCTCTCTTCTGCATAGTGAATCATCTTCTTCTTCACCCGAGGACGTAGTACACCACCCTAGTGTGTGAACCTCGTTATATCTTTGTGTCGTACAGATCTATTGTCTCTTTATTATTCGTGTTTCTTGGTGTTTGATCTTACAAACTGGTATCAGAGCTCTGGGTTACTTTGATCTATGGCTTCAACGAAATACGATATTGATAGGTTTGATAGAAACATCTATTTTAGTTTATGACAAGTTCGAATGATGGTTGTTCTCACACAGCAGGGTTTGAAAAAAACCCTATTTGGAAAGGCGAAGAAACTTGTAACTATGTTCGATGATGATTGGAGTGATTTGGATGATAAAGCCTTTTCAGCTATTCAGTTGTGTCTTTCGAATGATGTTCTACAGGAAGTTCTCTTAGAGAAAACGGATGTAGAGTTATAGGTGAAGTTAAAGAACCTCTACCTCACCAAATCCCTCACTAATAGGTTGAGATTGAAGCAACAACTGTATACCCTTCATATGGGTGAAGGTACTTTTATTAAATCTTATTTATCTGAGTTCAATTCTATTGCTACTGATTTGAAAATGATAGATGTTAAAATAGACAATGAAGATTTGGCCCTATTATTGTTATGTTCTTTGCCTCCATTGTATAAGCATTTTAGAGATACCATGATTTATGGTAGAGAGACAATCTCTATTGAGGATGTCAAAATGAATCTGTAAAGCAAGCAGAAGATTGATGATGAGTTGATATCTACCAATAAATCTGATGGTGTTGGTTTGGTTGCTAGAGGGAGAACGATTGAAAGGGGTTTAGATGGTGACAAAAAGAAGGCTAGATCAAAATCTAAGCACAAAAATTTAACCTGCAATTACTGTAAGAAAAAGGGGCATATTAAATCTGAATGCTATAAGCTTTTAAATAAGCAGAAGACAGGTGGTGGTGCTCAAAATCAATAGAAAAGAGATGATTCTGCAAAAGCTAGTAGGGCTGAAGATGAGAGTGAGTCTGATATGCTTTTGGTGACTGATGATAAAGTTAGATCACAGGATGAATGGATTCTTAACTTTGGTAGTTCCTACCATATGTGTCCCAATCGTAAATGGTTCTCCATATACGAATCAGTTCGAGGTAGAGTTGTGTTGATGGAAAATAATGCTTCTTGTAAGACTATTGGAATGGGAACGATCAATATCAAGATGTATGATGGCATTATCAGAACCTTGTCCAATGTCAGGCGTGTCCTTGATTTGAAGAAGAATCTCATCAGTTTAGGCACTCTTGATTCAAATGGGTGTAAGTATACAGCTGAAGGTGGAGTCATGAAGATCAGTAAGGGTGTTCTCTTATTGATAAAATGAATCAAGGTTGACAGTTTGTATGTGTTGCAGGGTACTACAGTCACTGGGTTTGTTGCAACAGCTTCATCATCTATGTCTGAATCAGATATCAAAAATTTATGACACATGAGGTTAAGCCATATGAGTGAAAGAGGAATGGCATCATTAAGTAAAAAGGGCTTGTTGTTGGTCAGAGTACAGGAGCAATGGAGTTCTATGAGCATTGTGTGTTTGAGAAGCAGAAAAGAGTTAGTTTCAGTACTGCTATTCATAGGACCAAGGGAACTTTAGACTACATTCATTCAGACCTATAGGGGCCCTCCAGGGTTGCTTCAAAGGGGGCTGGTGCAAGATACTTGCTTACTTTCATTGATGATTTCTCTAGGAAAGTTTTGGTATATTTCTTGAAGCACAAAAATAAAGTATTTATCACTTTCAAACAGTGGAAGAATTTACTTGAAAAGCAGACTGGGAAACAAATTAAAAGGTTGAGAATTGACAATGGCCTAGAGTTTTGTGAAGGTGACTTTAATGATTTCTACAAAAAATGAAGGTATTACAAGACACCATACAGTTGTTAAACAAGTTGGGTGAGTTGCCTCTCCACATTACTGTGGTTTGTCATGAGAAGGGCCAAGCTTTTCTCTAGCTCACTAATTCTTGCCGCCTCTCTAGTGGATGTAAACCCTGGGGGTTGTTGATAAGGTACTTGGAGAGGGGGTCTAGCAAAATTTGACTGAAGACCTAGATTAGGCCGAGGGAAAGAATTAGGTAGTGGTGCAAAATTGGGCCTCTAGGGACTAGGCTGCCCTTGGTTGTGAAAGTTGGATGGACCTCCTTGATTCCCTTGACTCCATAAAAAATTAGGGTGATTTCTCCACCCTGGATTGTAAGTGTTGCTAAACGGGTTGTTCAGGTAAAGAACATTAACACTTTCATTGCCCCTAGAACTGTTAGGGCATTCTTCCATTACATGTCTAGGGGAGTGACACCAGTTGCACATAGAGACCTGATTTTGGACTTGGTGGACTGGGGCATGTGCTTTAGGGATAAGGGCTTCTATTCTTTTAATAAGGTTATCTAAATGGGCCTCCTTGGCTACTATCCCATCGACATAGTACTCTTTACCTCCTATAGTTCTCTCACTTTCCTGAGTAAACTCTCATTCTCTTATCTTTTCAGCTAGGTCAACCAAAAAGTTACAAGCTTCGTTTTTGTCCGCATAAGCTGTGAAGCCTGTAGGATACATAAACTCTAACATCTGCTTGATATGGTAGTCTATCGCTTCATAAATTATTTGGCAAAGATGCCACTTGTCAATCCCATAATGGGGACACTCTTGGAGAAGGTTTTGGAACCTTTCCATGAGTCTAGAAAATGACTCTTGAGGTTTTTGTCGGAACTGCATGATCTCGCTCTTAAGTTTGTTTGTTTTATGCAAGGGAAATTTTTTTTTTAAGAATGCTATCGTAAACTGATCCCATGTGGTAATGGAATTAGTTGGTAGCCTATATAACCATCTTTTTGCTCCATCCTTGAGCGAAAAGGTAATGCATCTAAGTTTAACAGTATCATCACTGAGCTGTTGTATCTTAATGAGGACACAAACCTCCTCAAATTCTCTCAGGAACAAATAAGCATCTTCAAAAGATAGCCCATGGAAGTGGGGTAACATAGTGATGAATTGAGTTTTAAGCTCATAATCGTTCCCTGTGGTAGCTGGTAATCTAATGCAAGAAGGTTGGGTTGTCCTGGCTGGGTAGAATCTATCCTTTAAAGTAGGCTTAGGTTGTTCTGTCATTCTAAAAATAGGTACTCTTACTAAACGATTGGTAGAATCACGGGATCACACAGTCATGCAACAGAAGACTACCCACAACTAGAGTAAGACAAGCACAAAAGAATGGAAAGAAAAACTATTTTTTTTTCTTATTTGATTTTTTTTATTTTTTTATTTTTTTTGGATATTTTTTGGCTTTTTGGGAGCTTACCGGTAGGGATCCGGGGTTGCTCAGGTCAATTCCTGAGGTACTGCTACAGGGCGAAACCTGTCTTTATTATACTGTGAGGCATAACGACCTCCATTGATACAACTATTATTGTAAGTTGATCTTCTCAGGAATTCAACAAAAGAAAAATTAAATAAATAAACAAAACAAAGCAAATAAAGCACTCCGAATTACCAAAAGAAAGCGAAAAATAGCATGGAACTGTCTCCCCGGCAACGGCGCCAAAAACTTGTTTGAGATTATAAATGTAACCGTAAGCGTACGGATTAGTGTAGCTACGGGTCGAACTCAGGGAGAGCAGCCAATTTATTTATTTTTCTTGTAATAATGTGAAGGTGAACCTATTAATGGTTGTGATCTAATTCTAACTACCGTCCTAAACATATATATCTAAAATAACGTCCTAACCATTCGTCATCTAAGAATTTAAAGACGCAAGCCACGCAATTAAAATTAAATAAATAAATAAGTAAAAATAAACAACCCATGCAATTAAAAATAAAAAATAAAGGAAAAAAAATACTAAAATAAAAATAAAGTAAAAGAAAGGGGAGAAAGCTAGAGAGAGACTCACAAGTAGGTTTCTCTACTTAGCCCGAGGGATGCATCATAATATGATCTTCCCTACTTGACCAAAGAGTCACTCTTACAAAGGTTACTCTACTTGGCTTTAGGGAAAGGGAGACAATTAAAATAAAAGCAATAAATTGATGGTTCTATGGCTAGGAGGGGCAAAGCCAACACATACACTAGCCATGAACCTTGGGGGAAAGGGATAGCAATAATGTAACGACCGAAATTAAAATCCTAAATTAAGAAAGAAAGGGCAGTCAGAAGAGGGAATGAGAGGGGAGAGAGAAGACTATTGAGGGAGTCTACTTACTTGAACTTCAACCCTTGAACTTAAAAGCTTGGGTGATTTGAGGAACTACTAGTACTAAAAACCAGATTTGGAATAAACCAAATCTGAAATTTCTAGTACTAGAGAAAACAAATCTTGAAGCAAAAAAAAAAAATAAAAAATAAAAAATAAAAAATAAAAAAACTAAACTTGAAAAAAAAAGATGCTCCACGGCTCGTGAACTTGTCACCTAGATCTAGGCCTAGAACTATAACTTTAAAAATTACAACTCAATTGCATAAATCATAAACATAAAAGGCTAAATAAGAATAAAAGAGTGATTGCATTAATTGACATAAAAAAAAACTATTACAAAAGTGATTAAAGCAAAAATAGAAAAGAACTAAAACTAAAGAGTGAGAGAGGGAGAGAGAGAAGAAAACTAAGCATAAACTAGAAAATAAGCTAAAGGGAATAATAAATAGGAGGTGGGAGAGAAGGGGCTTTTATAGGGCTTTTGTCTTGCCTCCTTCCTTCTACAAGTCTTCTTTAAAAAAAGAAAGAAAATAGAATAAAATTAAATCTTGGTAAAAATCTTTATTCTCTGAGATATTGTATGAGGAAAGAGAGAATCTGTTTCCAAAATTAACAAATTCTATTCATTCCTTACAATATTAACCAATATCTTGCAATCTTGATTAAATCAGAAAGGAATCTCTACATAGTATCTTCAAGATCTTGTGAGGTGGCAAGGAGAGAGAATAATCTTCAGGATTTTATAGGAGAAATGATGATATACCAATGAGTGGGTCCCACCTTTGGATTGGTTCTTGATTCACTTTAAGCACTTTCTCTTGTAGACATAGAAACTGAAAAAAAAATAAGAAAAATAAAAATAGTACTATCCAAAGTGGGGCAAAATATACACTTATATCCCTAAGATTTCACACATTATTGTGCTCATCAGCTATGCAGAGATTCCTTTCTGATTTAGTCAAGATAGCAAGATATTGATTAATATTGTAGGGAAGGAATAAAATTTGTTAATTTTGAAAACAGGTTCTCTCTTTTCTCACACAATATCTCATAGAATGAGGATTTTTACCAATATTTAATTTAATTTAATTTTCTTTTTTTTTTTCTTAAAGAAGACTTGTAGAAGGAAGGAGGCAAGACCACAAAGCCCTATAAAAGCCACTTCCTCCCCCCTCCTAGAAGGATTATTCCCTTTATTTTATTTTTTAGTTTATGCTTAGTTCTCTTCTCTCTCTCTCCCTCTCTCACTCTCTTTAGTTTTAGTTCATTTTTAATTTTGCTTTAATCACTTTTGTAATAGCATTTTATTTCAATTAATGCAAGCACTCTTTTTTATTCAGCCTTTTATGTTTAAGACTTATACAATTGAATTGTAATTTTTAAAGTTATAGTTCTAGGCTTAGATCTAGGTGACAATATCATGAGCCATGAAGCATCTCTTTTTTTTCAAGTTTAGTTTTTTTTTTCAAGATTTGTTTTCTCTAGGCCAAGGAATTTTAGATTTGGTTCATTCAAGATCTGGTTTTTAGGGTTGGTAGTATCTCAAATCACCTAAGCTTTCAAGTTCAAGCATTGATTCAGGTAGGTAGGCTTCTTCAATAGTCTTCTCTCTCCCCTCTCATTCCCTCTTCTGACTACCCTTTCTTTCTTAATTTAGGATTTTAATTTCAGTCATTACATTATTGCTTTCCCTCTAAGGTTCATGGCTAGTATATATGTTGGCTTTGCCCCTCCTAGCCATAGAACCATCATTTTATTGTTTTTATTTTAATTGCCTCCCTTTCCCTAAAGTCAAGTAGAGTAACCCTTGTAAATGTGACTCTCTGGTCAAGTAGGGAAGCTCATATTATGATGCATCCCTTGGGCTAAGTAAAGAAACCTACTTGTAAGCCTCTCTCTAGCTTTTCCCCCTTTCTTTTACTTTATTTTTATTTCAGCATTTTTTTTCCTTCATTTCTTTTTAATTACGTGAGTTGTTTATTTTCAGTTATTTATTTATTTAATTTTAATTACATGGCTTGCGTATTTAAATTCTTAGATGATGAATGGTTAAGACGTTATTTTAGATACATATGTTTAGGACAGTAGTTAGAATTAGATCACAATCATTAATCGGTTCACTTTCACATTATTAAAAAAAATAAAAAATAAAGTGGCTGCTCTCCCTATGTTCGACCCGTAGCTACACTGATCCGTACGCTTGCGGTTACATTTTAAATCCTACCACTTCTCGTATGACTTGTAAAGAGGAATAGATAGAAGAGTAATGAAAATGTATCAATCCCTTTGAAGGGGATTTTACTTGAGTATTTATAGTTGTCGCAAAAAGGAATAGACAGAAGAGAATGAGCGTCGGGCTGATCCGTCAGGAGAGTCTCTATTAGATCTCTCTATAAATAGTTAAATCCAAGAGTAATGAAAATGTATCAATCCCTTTGAAGGGAGTTTCACGTGACTATTTATAGTTGTTGCAAAGAGGAATAAATAGAAGAGAATGAGTGTCGGCTTGATTTGGCAAGAGACTCTCTGATACCTAAATCAGATCTCTCTGTATATAATATAATCCAAGAATAGTGAAAAAGTATCAATCCCTTTGAAAGGGAGTTTACATGAGTATTTATAGTTGTTGCAAGGCGATTGTAGAGAGTCCCAACTTAGTAAACTTCCTAAAACTGGTAGGCGCCTAGATATGGTAAGAGTATATTTGAAGTGTGCACGGATAGCGAATATCTCGATTAGAGAGGGATTCTCCTTCTTTTTAGGGGAGACTTGGAGTCCTTGATAGATGACCTTTCCCAATTAGGATAGATCTGCTTCTTGCTTGGAGATTACCTATTTGGTATGGAGTGAGTCTCTTTCTGATGAACTAGTTTTCTTATCTAGAGTCATCCAGCTCTGGCAGCTTGGTGGATCGGTAATTGACCTATAAGAGTAGGTTTTGGCAGTGATCAGTCCCTAAGACATTCCTAGCCTATTCCTTCGATCTCTAATCCGGTTCGATGGTTTAGGTCTAGTAGTTCGGTCAGCACTCTTTTCATTCGGACTTTGGTTCCACGTGTCGAGATGTCACTGGTGCATATATTTTTACCATAAAAAAAATATTATTATTATTATTATTATGGTAATAACAAGGTACTGCTCGGTTAAGAGTATAAAGCTCGATAAGGTGTAATAACATATATGAAGATATAAGATTCAAAATTAGAAAATGGATAGAGTATATCCTCCAAGATAGGCCTCAACTTTAATGGAGAAGTACTAACACCATTCGTTAGATAGATTATGACTAGGGGTGTGGGTTGGGACGGGCTTTTTAAAACCCTAGCCCAACCCTGAGTCCTCTTAACTGGGCCCAAACCTACCCTGACCCTGACTCAAGACCGCAAAACTTCAACTTAGACCCAACCCTTACCCACCCTGATTTTTCTGAGTTGGGCCAGGGTGACCCTGATTGGCCTTGACCCTGACCCTGACCCTGGTTTGTCCCCTGACCTTGCAAAATATGAAATAACTAAAAAATCAAAGACATTCATAATAAAGAGGAGATAAAAAATACAAAGTCACAAATTACTTGTCATGAGGAGAACATCCTAAAGTAAACATTCAAACAATATAAATAACTTCAACTGTTATGGTAAACAAAGAGAAGATCATCCTAAAAAAGCAAATAATCCAAAAAATAAAATTCAATTATTTATCATGATAAACAAAGAGACATCCTAATAAGGCAAACAATTCGAAGATCTCAAAACCCTTGTCTTTTTTTTTGGTAATTTCTCAAAACCTTGTCATGTTAAACAAAGAGGAAAACATCCTAAGAAAACAAAAAAAATCTAAAGTCAACATCAGGGGGTAAAAATCAGGGCCCATTAGGGCCAAAACCAAGGCCTAAACTCAGGGTAAAAAAATTAGGGCCGGGTTCAGGGCCGGGTTAAGGGTGGGTTGAGTGGGCCAAAGACATCAACCCTTACCCGCCTTGACCTTGACTTAGAGTCAGAAATTTTAGGACCGGACCAGCCCTCAGGGACAATTTTTGGGTCGATACTTGTTCAGGATCAGGGCGGGCCAAGGAAGGGTTCAGGCCGTCAGGGCCAAACTTGCACCCCCTAATTATGACTGCCTTATTATCCGAATGTATTAGGCTATTAGCAATCTTCTAAAATTTTTAGAGATTGCCCCAAGCATCGCTATACAAATAGACATTGGCTCCCCATTGCTGAATCATTGAAAAATGTTGGTGATGAAGTAGAGATGAGAGGAGCTCCATGAGAATCTTACCCAAGGAAACCAATACCACCATTTGATTATCCATCTTTCTGCTCTACCTTCGTTTGACCAGGACAGCCAAGCCCACCTTGAGGACGAGAATTTTGGATCTCCAAAACCCTAGCAACCTCCATCTTCCTCCTCCACCATCATTCCTTTTTTTGGATCTCTGAAACCCATTGTCACTCTTCATCCATAACCCATCTGTATTTGGATGGTTGTGTACTCTCTCTCTCTCTCTCTCTCTTCTCCCCACCCCCTCCCCCGTTTATCTTTTTCAAAATTTATTTACTCCCCTTGGGTATCCCAAATTGTCGTTTGATATCCAAAGGTTTCTTTAACAAGGGTGCATATCTTATTTAAGCATTATTTCATGTGATGAGCTGGGTGGTGAAGCAGAACTTGATGCTTGTTTGATGGATTCTCAAATTGAGAGTCTCAAACAATTTATCAGTTGTGGTGAACCTAAGTTTTCCTTATCTAAGTCCAAATAAATGATCGATACATGCAAATGGCTGACCTTTGGGACATTGAAGTCCTCCTTTTATTAGGAACCAATATGTATAAGCCAATCTCAGAGTACTCACATGTTGTACCTTTGTGGACATAAGCCTCAAGCAGCCCAGCACAAACATGGAGGGCACCCTCGCCAAGGTAACGTATTGGAAACTGATAAACATATTATGCGGTGGACAAGGTGAGTCAGAGGTCTGAGGTCTCATCCATATGGTATACCAATTGGTATATATGAGATCAAAGGGCATGGTTTCATTGTGGAGTGGCCAAATCTACCAAAGGGACCACATAACGATGCCACGGGTGGGGGAAAATCATGACTCTGCATGTGCTATGCAAGAAGTCTCTTTTTAGGAAGTGACCATTACCCAAACTCAGAGTCCTTGGAATGATGTGCCCACTTACTGGGGATCGAAGTCTAATAAGGAGCACCTTGTCAGATTTCACTTCAAACACGAAGAATATGTATCTATGTAGTAACAAATTTATATATGCATGAAATGGTAAAATACAGGAGTCTAACAAGTCCCCAGAGTAGTTGCTAGGTGCCAGGGTTGATTTTCATGCCTGTGGGTATCGCTCCTCTTCTCATTCCCCCTCCCTCTTCTTCCGTTCCATTAGAGGGGAGAGGGGTGAGGAGGGCATTTAATTTTTTGGAGTACCACATTGATAATGGTCTAAAAACTATAACCCTCCTCCCCCCCACCCCACCCCACCCCACCCCACCCCCAACAAGGGGGAGAGAATGACTTTAATGCATATGGATTTCTGGTCTTGCCTAGAGGTTGGGTTTGGTCAAGTTATGGGCTGGAAAGGGTTTAGACAATCAGCTTGCCCAGCCTAAAGGACGGTCTCTTTCTAGTTTGGCTATTCCTAAAAAGCAGGTACACATATGAAAATAGAAGCATGGTAATATTTTGGTGGCATAATGACATAAAACAAAGAAAATAATTTTATTTTTTGGAAATATGAGCATTATTAAGATATAAAATATGAAGAATCTTTGAAAAATCTTAATTTCGGCATAATGATGGCCTAAAAGGGGAGATTATGGAAAATTATTTTTGGTAGAATTTTACTATTATAACGGCATAAAATGCAGAGTTCTAGAGTATTTACAAAACTTTCGGGCATTATAACAATAAATTTATATAACATGTAAAATGACATGTTATATTATATTTATAATAAATTTGACATTATAATGGTGTGAAATAAATTATTGGAAATAAATAAAATAAATGAAATGGAGTAGAGACAAAATTACCTCTTTTGCTAAAAAATGGCTTCTACACTAAATTATGATGCTCCCTTCGATTTCCTGGTGAAATTCTGTGCTCGAGGGTAATTTGTTATTTTCGAAGTTTTCCAAAGGATCTTAGTATTTTGGTGATCAATAAATCGTCAAAATGATCTTTCCCCATAATATTTAATGATGTAAACATCAATTGCAAATGCTATATACTGGAAACACAGTCAACACTATCTTCAAAGAAAAAATTCCGTGAAATCCTAATTTGCATAAATTGGGGGCCAAATTGTGTTATTCACATTAGATCTTAGACACAGTCTTTGCATACCAAAATGGACCTATCGTAGTATTTTTAACCGATTCTGGAATGGATAAGTTGTCTAAATTATCTCAGGGGCATACTAGAGGTGAAATAGGACTGGATGGGCCAGGTTTCTTAGCATCCTAACCCAACCCTAGGTCCTCAAAATTCAACCCAAGCCCACCTAACCCTGTTGGGTTCATGTTCAGGCCCAACCCCACAGGGTTCATACCACCCCAACCCAACCTTGACAAAGTCAATTAGGTTGGGTTGGGTTAGGTCGGGCTAGGCTGGGCTAGGCTGGGCTGTATTGGGTTGACCCTGGCTTCTGCAATGGTTGGATTAACCTTGATTGACCTATTTTTACCATTCATATCTTATACATTAAAAAATTATAGAAAAATGAAATTCCAATAGGAGCCCTAAATTCTAATATAAAAATTGAGGGTTAAATTTCAGGCCGGATTGGTTCGGGTTATGCTGGGCTGGGGCCGGGCTGAGGCCTCAACCCGAGTCCCACCTTGACCTAGGGTTGGGGTTTTTCAACCCTAACCCACCCTCTAGATCATAAAACTTGGCCCCCAAGCCCTGTTCGGGTTAAGGGCAGTTCAAGGCGGGTTCGGGTTGTCAGGGACAAACTTTCACCCCTAGGGCATACCATACAATCTTTGGAAGCTATGACATACTTTTAGAAAAAAAATTCCGTATTGTGTGGACGATCCTCTAGGGTGCCAGATGATCGATGAGGAATTTCAGTCTTCAATTTATTTTTTACTATTATTCAAACTGAATTATCACAAGATCTTTGCTGCTAACACATTTCATAATTCTTCATTTTTGGGATGACTAGGAAAACAAGAAAAAACTCTAATAAAGAAGCAATTCAAGGACTTTCATTGCTGAGTTTCTCTGTAGACTTCCTCTCGCACATTGTACTGCATTTTCCATTATCACACCGAGAGAAGCAATATGGATGACGTACCATTTCTCTTACGCAGTCTTTATGGGTTTGGCAGGTAGGTTCTTCTGCTATTGACTCTTTCTTGCACATCTTGACACATTGCCCATTATAACATCGAAAGAAGCAAAATGGAGGAAGATATCCTACGCATTCAGGAACTCCCGTACAGGCCATTGCTTCCACTGTGGACTCTGGATTGTCAAACACACAAATACGTCATGTCATATAGCATTGATACATATTTTTATAAGGTGAAGTGAAAAGAAAGTAAATCTATTTAAAATTTGTTCGTAAAATGAACTCAAGTAAAACTAAAAAGAAAGATGGAAAATAAAGAAGAGAGAGAGAGAGAGAGAGAGAGAGAGAGAGAGTAACCATTTGCAATAACCAAAAGTAAGATTAAGAATACCACTTTCTTCATGTCTCTCTTGAATAGAAGGATTTCTGCAACAGACTTTGAACTAAAAACTTTGTATCTTATCACTTGGGACAGTGTAATGTTTTGGAACCTTGCCTTGGGCCGGCCATATTTATAGAATGAGTTATTGCAAATCTTATCCATTGCAATATTTCATCCACCCATCGCCAGAGCATAAGAATTAATCAGTCTTTACCAAAAATAAAAAAGAATTATTTAATATTCCTTATGTATTATTATCTAATTTTGTATTTGTTCCATCTTTTATTTCTATGGCGAGAAAAAGCTACCAGAGCAGGTAGCATTCTCGACCAATGAGAGGGCACAACCAAGCATCTTCAGCATGGGGCTGTTTGGTCTTTTCGCGCCCACTAGGTCTGGACATCAGTACACATGGTAGGTAGGTTCCTTTTATTAAAATTAACCAGCATAGTGTTTGGACCATTTTAGAGGCTTTTTTTTTTTTTTTTTTTTTTTTTTTTTTGGGAATTCTTTTAGCATAGCATGGGCAAAATAGCTACCATGTGGCATGTCAAATGGGACCCCTTACTTTGTGGACTAGTAGACTATAGTTCTCCTGCTAAATGTCTGTTTCAGCCTAAACTGATCCAGTTCAGGACAAGATATATAGATCTATGAAAAATCCAGGAACACAGGAGAGTGCCCAGTTGTTCAACTACCGTATAATAAACATTTCTTTAAGTAGACGTATGTTGTACAGCCGAACAGGGAACTCAATCCTATATTTTAAGCGTTGCTTCTATAGAAGAAAAAGATTTGCCACCTAGCAGTAACGCAAGACACCAGGGTGGCAATTCTATCCAATATAAGTGTATTATTGATAGGCCATTCAATCAAAGGACAGTATAAGAAGAATGACAACAATCTTGATGAAGTCCTGGCTCTACAGTCCATACGTATAGAAGACTAGCTTGGTAGGCAGTTCAATAGAAAAGAATGCGATAAGAATGACAGCAATCATGATAAGATCACACCCCATTCACATCTCTACGTTCCATGTATAGAGGATATAATTATCAATTATCTCAATCACAATAATCACAATCACCTTTAAATCATGTTATGTTGAACATAGGTTCTCTAAGACCCAAACCAAATAAAACTTCTTGTGTATTGGCTTCTTCTTTTCTTCTCATCTCTTCTTCATTCTCTTCTCTAACATGGCATCAGAAGCCTAGGGATCGTTGCCCACTAAAACCTGCCCCTAGTGGCTCTATCTCTTCATCATTGAACGATTTTTTTTTTCAATTAAGCTCAATGATATGAACCACCTTATGTGGCCTTCGCAACTCATTTCGCTGCTCAAAAGCTATGATGTTTATGGACTTATTAATTGCTCCTCCATTTGCCCACCTACCATACTTATAGAGCCAGCTATTGCAACCAGCGATTCCAGCATAGCAAGGACTATTTTCCATGGTAGGTGAGAAATGCTTCCATGTGTAGGGTGATCTCTTTTATGTTTGGAGAGAGATTTTGTGTCTATTTATGGGAAGAAAATTTTTTGAGATGTGGACAAATGCTCACATTTG
The DNA here is from genome assembly GCF_013358625.1 of Macadamia integrifolia. Classification (NCBI taxonomy): domain Eukaryota; kingdom Viridiplantae; phylum Streptophyta; class Magnoliopsida; order Proteales; family Proteaceae; genus Macadamia; species Macadamia integrifolia. The sequence continues at coordinate 24,529,440 of NC_056557.1, read as the reverse complement.
TCATATGGATTTTCTTAAGTCTTCTAGTTTTCCTAGGGATCTTAATGTATATCTAGGTGTGCATGCCTGGGGCGGCAAGTATGAGATTCGGCCGAGATATGATCAAAGATTCACCAAATCCCTATAAAATCGCAAAGTCAGCATAATTTGTTTGAATTGAATTAACTCAGTGGGTCTAGTCCAATTAGGGTTTTAGCTCAATTTAGGATGGGTCTATAGTTTCTTGGGTGGTCTTGGTCAATTCTAAGCGTGTCAAAGTATTTTTCCAAATTTGAAAATATTCGCTTAATTAATCATCCTATGCCAGTATGGAAGCAAAATTACACTGTCTAGATATAAGAAGAGATCTTAACCATAACTACAAGATCACTCTCTCAAAGGGGTTCCCAACTCATCATCACTTATCCTTTTAGGGGTGAAAAAATGGCTTGTATATGTAGAGCTTTCAATGGGAAAACCGACGGTGGAATGAAACGAAAATCATAAAAATCCTAAAATATTAAGAAATAAGACAACAAGATCGACAAGTTTGAAAAGAAAATTTTTGCAAAAAAAACCTATGAAAATGCTTTAGATGGCCTGCAATATGAGACCCATGAATAGGTACCTTAAGTTTTAATAGTTGGAAAAAATCTGAAAAAATTCACAAATAAAATCTGAAAATCTTGAAAAATTATATTAAATATATAATATGGTAATATACAACTTTGAAGAAAAATATTTATAAAATTCTATACAAAAATCCATTATTGCTTTTCATTGTTGGGCATAACAGTGAGTTGCGCTCAGTAAAAGTACAATAACTTAATGCACAAAACTCAGAATGAAAAACGTAAAATGAACAGGAAATAAGGATTATTTTTCTACATCTTTCATAAAAGATGCTTGATGTTTCGAAGGGTGTGGGCTCAGGTAATCCCAAGCGAAAACTAGAACTAATGCTATGTATAGAAAAACAGCTCAAAGGTGTGATTTAATATGTGAATCTTGAAGATAATAATGGCTTGTATTGTACGGGATCCCCTAAATCATGGGAGGGGTCTGGTATATAAAGTTTGGAGACCTCTTGGTCAACCAAAGAAGGTGTGGAAAGCTTCCAAGTGTGGGGTGATCATCATTCTTTGTAGGAAAGTGATTTAGTGGTTTATTTATAGGAACTAATATTTCCCAAAGTGGACTAATTTTCACATGGGTTTTTCTAGAGTCTTATAAGTGTCCTAAGGGTCTCAGAGTCTATCTAGATGCATACCTCGGGCGACAAGTTGGAGATTTGGACAAGATATGCAAAATCAAAATAAAAACCCGAAGCCAACACAAAGTGGACTCTGGCTGTCATAATATAGGTTTTAGTCAATGTCAGCCAACTTGTAAATTGCATCGGCCTTAGACATGAGTTAGTGTGAGTCTGGCTTGACTTGAATTAGTGGATTTGGTCAATTGGGTTTTTTGCTCAATTTAGAACTCTTAGGTGGTCTTGGTCAATTATAAGTGTCTCAAAGACATTTTTCAATTTTGAAAATATTTTTGTTCAATTAATAACCCATTCTATGCTTGCATGGAATCAAGAATACACTGCCTAGGTTAGAAAAGAGATATTGACAAAAAAAAAGTCCTACAAGTCTTCCTCTGTCTGGCCTGGGCTTCGCAAGATGTGGTCTTTTGTATCTAGCAAAGAGAGATGGATTGAGGGAAATGGTAGATCTATGAACCCCTGGAATGACAATTGGCTCAGACATTCCTCAATAGCTGATATTTGTGGAAATGCTCTTCACTTCTTTTAAATTCTTCTACAAAGTGTCAGTAATCATCTCAAACTTTATTTGGAGCATTCTTGAGGTTACTTTGAACAGTCTAAGGAGCGCCTTTTCTACATCTCGCCTGATTAGACTCCCTGATTTTGACTTGAAAGACAAGTTTGTTTAGAGTGGAACCATATCAGGGGTATTCTCCTCCTTTTCTGATTGGAACGAGATCAGAAGCTGAAATTCAAAAATTCCCTAGTCTTGTCTTGTTTGGGGAAAAAATTTGCTGCTTAGGCAATTGGTTTTTGGGTGGAGGCTCATGCATAGAAAATTGCCAACGGATGATATCATATATGGGAAGGGATTTCCAATTGTTCTATGGCTTGGATGTTGAAACTTTTAATCATGTCTTTGCATCTTGTAGTTTCTCCGTGGTTCTGTGGAAGGCTTTTATTGATTGCTTCAGTTTAAACTGGCATGATTCGGATGACTTTGCTCAGTGCTCTATTTTGTGGAAGAGGAAGCGAAGGATTGTGGCTATTAAAGAGTCATGGGCTTAGTTGTGGTTGTTAATAACATATGGAGAGAAAGGAATGACCGCTGCCATGTTATATCTGCTAAATCTGTTTTGATGTGCAGGAAGGAAATTCTACTCTGTATGATGTGGTAAAGCAGCTGGCTGATTTGTTATGTTGTTGTCGGTTGGATCTACCATGTATTCCAAGAAGACATGTTCCTGCCCTTGAAGTTTTTTGGTGCATGCCACTCTAGGGATGGACCAAATCAAATGTGGATGGGTGCTCTATGGGAAATCCTGGAAGAGCTGGTTCTGGAGGAGTATTGAGAAACCACAATGGCAGCATTGTGGGTTCATGCAAGAAGTTTCTAGGCATTCAGACAATTTTTTTTTTTACAGAATTTATAGGTCTGATAGAGGGTATCATTGCAGCGAAGGCGTTGAATGTAAATTCCCTCTGGATTGAATCAAACTCAGTCGTTGTGGTGGTAGCTTTCCAGAATCTCTCTGTTCCTTGATTTGCTACTCAAGATTGGATTTCTGTTAAGGATTTTCCGAGTTCAATCCCATGGAAGATTAACCATTGTTACTGTGAAGCAAACAGTGCTGCTGGTTTTCTTGCAAAGGATGGAACAAAGACAATGTTGTTTTCCTAGCTCATATCAGAACTGAGATTTTCTAGACTTTCCTTCCCCTGCTGAGCTGATGGCAATGTTGAAGGTGGGGGATAAAATGTCTTTTTGTAGATGTATTTCTTTCTTCTCATCTTTCTTGTTCTTGACACAGATTCTGATTTTCAGTAAGAAAAAAAAAAAAAAGAGAGAGAGAGAGAGAGAGAGATTGACTATTAATATAGGACTAATCTATGTCTCAAGGGTTTGTCGACTCATCATTGCTTAATCCTTTCAGAGGTGATGTTTGTCATACACTGCACGAGGTTGGCCTCTTGTGTGGCCTTAGTGAGGAGTGTCTGAATTTCCCCTAGTAGGGACATTTAAAACTCCCTCAATGTTCGCAAGAGAATTCTCTTTTCAAAAAACAGCTGTTGGAGATCGTCACAATCACCACCGTAAGGGTGGTCACATCTTCTTTTGTTCCGGCCTTACCAGGGCTCAACTTGGTTCTAATACCACTCGTGACACAAAACGGAAGATGAGGAGCTCGATATTGTTCAAGCTGAACATTGCATGGTAAAGAACTCTGTAGCAGCCAAGCCTCGGAGGTCGAATAACTGTTTATTGATTCTTTAATTCTAAATGCCCCAATATATGGAAAACACCCTTATGTATAGTGTTGGAATACAACTTCTAATAATAAAATATTTTATTCACAATAAGATAAGGAAGACAAACAATACTATCCGTTGGATGGCCAGACCACTGTTAGTTAAAACGCGTTCGCGTTTTTTTGCCGTTTAAAACGCGTTTTGCCGTATGCTTCTATACAATACGGAAAAAAACAGAAATGGCAAAAGAATCCGTTTTAAACGGCCGTTTTAAACGCGTATCCCTTTTTTTAGGGTAAAATAGGAATTTTATAAAAATAATAATAATTAAAAAAAAAAAAAAAAAAAAACCTATTAGTAAAAGTGAAGAGTGAAGACTATATGGTACTTGGTTTTTGATTTTTAACTTCCATACTATTTATAGGAAAAAAATCTCATCTTCCTATAGCCCAATGAGTAAGGAGAAGCTAAAACTAACAACATCTCATTTTCTTGTAGCCCATTGGGCTATTTTATGTTGGGACTCCTAGAGCTTTTGGAATATTAGATGCATATATACAAGTAATAATCTCTCAAATTGCATGAGTATACTACCGTTTTTTTGGTTTCGTTTTTTTGAAAACTACACGTTTAATACTCATACCGTTCGTTTTCGTCCGTTTGCCGTTCCCTGTTTTTTTGACCCTTTTTTTGACCGTACCATTCATCGTTTTTATCTGTTTAAAACCCGTACCATACGTTTCTGTTTTTTTGCCGTTCCCGTTTTAACTAACAATGGGCCAGACCAGCTTATGATTCCAAATCACGTCCTCTCCAGCTGACAACCACTACATCACCATCTATCTGAAAAACCATAATTTTGTGGGTCCTCTTTCTTTATATATAAATCTGATTATTTTCTAGCCAAATTTGTGATTGATCTTTACATCATTGGATAGTATTCTCAACTCCTCTTCAATGATATATGGATTATTAAAATTTAAAGGTCGAATCTCTTAGGTATCGTTTGACAATGTTCCGTTTATGTTATTTCTGTGTTTTTCTGTTCTCAGAAATGGAGAAATAACCTAAAAAGCGTTTGATAAAGTTGTTGTGCCCGATAAATATCTCAACTATTTAAACCTAAAAAGTTGCAACCGAACCCTATCTCCCTTTTGGGAATCCGACTATACTATTGAGTTTTTTATTGGCATTATGTCTGCAAAAAATGTTTCGAGAAACAGATTTATCAAACACCAAAAAATCCATTTTTGTTTCTAAAAACGTGAAAAGCCGTTTCTGCTGTTTCTGTGTCTAGAAACAACAAAAACGTTATCAAACGGTGCCTTAGAATCAACCATGGAAAATTGTTAAAATGATGATCATATTGAGCTCCACTAAGCCCACTTTGTTAGACCACCCAGTCCAAGTTGTGGTCTGCCTAGGTTAGAGACTTCAAAGTTTCTGAGAGAGACTAGAGACATTACAGTCTCTCCCTTTTCGCTCTGCTCACCCTATATGCACCACCTTTCTTTTCATTTTTTTCGAAGCACACCTCAAACACTACTTCATAGCCTTTTAATTTTCAGGCTTTGATCTCTCTCTGGCTTCATCCCTAGGAAAATCTAGAACCTTGGAGAAGGCTAGAACCCAGCAAAATCCTGAAAAGACCAATAAGAGTAGAAAGTCCTCAGAAACCCTAAAGTGTCCCGAAGGTCGGAATGGATCCGGAATTACTTCAATCATGTCGTAATTCTCATAAAATCACCCGGTAAGCCCTTTTTAGTCCCAAAAGTTAGTTTTCTCTCTCATTCCTTTTTTCACGCAATTACTTAGTTTTACATATACATTGAAGATATGTAGTTGATTTGTTTATTTTTTAGAACCTGTTTAAGGTTTTTGCCCTAACCTAGAGTTTTTTTCGGGTATGATAAAATATATCATGTTAATTATCATCTATGCCATTGCTATGTTATATAGACTTATATGCTTTCATATATATATATATATATATATTTCCTTAAACCCTAGGCATAACATTACAATGTCGAATTTCTTTATAATAATACGCCATTAGGCTACCAAATTTCATCAATCCCAACCGTTTCAAAACCAGTGGTTAGACACTTAGACCCCCAATCATGTATTGGGAACTACAATCGACTTAATCCATATCTAGGGAATGTAGGGAGCTTGACCACTTCAGGTCTTGTCAAAATGCTGCATACATCATTTATTCACCATTATGCAAAAGCAAGTTGCGCGCGCACACACACATAATGATTCCCATGCCTCGCATGTCTTCCTCCCATGCATGCAGAATTACGTGTGACATGATCCCTAGTGCGGGTTGTCACGACCCAAACCAAGAAAAGGGTATGGTTACACCCTCGCGGGCGGCGATCAAAATGATCAAAAATTAGTGCATTCATCGATAATTAAACCCATAACATCTTCCACTAAAAATTAAAGAATTTAGAATATTACATAGAGTTTCACTACATCAGAGTGTCATGATCTTCCCCTGGTGGTAGTAGTTACAAATGCAACTCTCTTAAAACTATACATTTTCGTTGGAATATTAAAAAAAAATAAATAAATAAAAATCATTGATACAAAAAAATAAAATAAAATAAAATAAATAATAATAGTAAAGCATCATGTGCCACTTAAACTATCATTTACTTGGCTGATTCATTCGTAGCTTAATAGCATAAATAATTGGGTAAGCTCGACATTTCAACGAGAGAAACCTCCCTATGTATACTTACACTAGCACATACAATAATAAATATAAAAAATATCTATATTCATACAATCCTACATGTGTATACCATGCAATGCATATCATTGTCATGAAATAATAATCCTACAATATTCAATCATATTATGTTAACAATAATCTCGACAACGTGTACTCAACCTTAGGTGAGGTACACCACGTTGAACGGTACACTCACCCATTCATCCCCCGCTAGGTGATGTGCACAACATCATTCTATGCACTCTCACCCCATCTTCCCCCACTAGGTGAGGTGCCTTACGTAACCACATTAACAATGCACACAAAACCATAATTCAAGTTTTTACATTATTTGACAAACTAACCATAGTCGCATTTCATATCATATACTCATTTATCACCATCCATTATCTCATGATATTAATTTCATTCATAACCATCAATTCGCAATAGCATCAAGACCACAACTCAAATAGCATTTCATTCTATCAAAAATATATAGGGAAAAGAAAGGAATGCTAGCAAGATGTAATGGAATTAGGTATACTAGCGGTTTAGTGGCCGTTAAATGAAGAATAAAAGATCTCAACCGTTTATAATTATTGTCCTACAAAACTGCTATCAATACCATCACTTCTACTGTATTTTTTCCTCTTCTTCTTCTTCTACCTTTCCCCTTCCGTCATTGGATATGCCGGTACCGGAAATCCTTGGTTGCAGTTTATCGCCGGCGGCGGTGGGAAGTCTACTTGAGTTGTGTTCTCCTGAATGACTTTTTCTTCTTCATTACCCGATCCCATGAACTATATAAACTAGAAATTTGAGAAGGAGAAGAAGAAGAAATAAGATTTAGGGTTTGAAAATTAAAAGAGGGAAAAAAATTCTGATAATCCGACCTTCTGTAGACCTAATAGGAAAAGCCTGTGTTCTTCCTCCATCCATGGAACTCCTAATAATATAATTAAAGGAATTTAATTAACTTCAATTTGGATAAAAGAAAAAAACAAAGCTCGATCTAGAAGTGAAAGAAAACCTCTCTTGCGCTCGCGGTGGCTAGCGGTGGAGTGGATGACGTCGTCGGAGGCATAGCCAGAGGCGAGATCAGTGTTAGGGTTGTGAGGCTGATTGTATTGGGAGAGGTTGTTCATACTGACGACCTTACGCATGTCGCTGCCGCGAGCGCAAGAGAGGTTTTCTTTCACCGGAGCAAATTGTGGGGAAATGGATCAATGAGCAGCACAACAACAATAGGACAGGAAACAGGTGCGGGGCTAACAAAATTTGTGGACACTAAGCAAGTTGTGTGGGGGGACAATTTGAGGGTTGGTTGCTCCATGGTTCAGTGCCTTAATGGAGGTGCCAATGCTATTTGTTCTTATAATCCTCCAGGGAATTATAGGGGTGAGGACCCCTTCATAAGGCATTTATGGGATCAAGAATGCTTGTTGCTGTTATGATAGGAATGCTCTATCTTGAGCAACAGCAGCACAGCATAGTGGCAGCGACAGGGAAAGAGAAAGAGGGGGAGAGAAAAGGTGTAGCAGTGGTGGAGTAAGAGTTTGGATTTTTTACCTCCATCCAATGGCTGTATTTAGGATGAATAAATCCTACGGCTAATATCCCACTAGCATTCCTAATACCATTGTAACCTGCTAGCATACCTATACCTCTCCCATATATATATATATATATATACTAGTAAAAGTGCACATGTGTGTCTGTTTGTGTGTGTGTGTGTGTGTGTGTGTGTGTGTGTGTGTGTGTGAGAGAGAGAGAGAGAGAGAGAGAGAGAGAGAGAGAGCATGTCGAGCCTAATCCCAAGTTATGATACCTGAACCCCCGCAAATATTGGCTCCCTAGGTCTACTACCATATGTTTGTCCCAAACTCAGCCATGACTGGCAAAGATAGCCAAGTTAACTTGGGATTGGGGAGTCTGAACTGATCTTGTAGTGACCGCAATGATGATGATGATGATGATGATGATGATGATGATGAAATAAAATAAAGGCAACAATATTATCCATAATTGGCAAATGTGAATGAAAAGAGTAGGCAATAAAACAATATATTTACCACGAGAAAACACCCTTGGGGGATATTCGTTACGCCATGATTTTGAATCAGAAGAGAGATTTCAAGAAATGGCGGATCTATTCATTCTATCAATAACTGAG
>NC_056557.1:24475116-24517863 GCF_013358625.1 Macadamia integrifolia | reverse complement strand
TGCTGCTACTAATCATCGTCTTGGTAAGTTATTGTCTCACCAACTAGCTAATCAGATGCGAGCCCCTCTTGGGCAGATTCCTCCTTTTGCTCCTCAGCCTACGGGGTATTAGCTGCCGTTTCAAATGACGGGTTTGTTGGATTCGCTATGAGACAACAAGTACCTTCTGAATGAAAAATAATTTGATAACAAGAAAGGCAGTCTATAAGTTTTTCTATTTAGTTATAGAGTTTTTGTTTATTTTCATTCAATCTCTTCGTATTTATGTCCGTAATCCATCAGAGTTCACAAGTATGCCATTGTAGCTGCAGAAACATTTTCTTGAATTAGATACAAATTAGATAAGTATACCCATTATTGAGAAACTTTCCCAACATTAATATTTCTTTTTTTCAAGAGAAATTAATAGGGTATTGGGATGATCACGAAAAATTTGGTTGAAAGAGCAAATTATTATCCCATCTCCAACAAGCTTGTCCAGGTTGATCACCAGCCCAGATAAAAAAAATCAAAAAACAAGCACTCTATTAACTCAAAAGTATGCACAATAAGTATTGAACATTATCAATCGGAAAACTACTTATAGGATAAAGCAGGTGGCTTGTTGATTTTGCAATTTCGATTAGTGTTGATAGCCCAATTGTTTTTTTTTTTTTTTTCTCCATAAAAATAGTAAAGAATGGCATGCATAAAATTAAGATATTAGTTAGGAGATGTTTTGGATGAGACTTGATAATTAATTCCCTTTTGTGTATGCCATGAGATTGTGAGAAATAGAGAAGAAAGGAAGGACGAGGTGAAGCTGATTTGCTGTAGGCAAGAGTAAACCATGCATGTTGACAAAGAGGAGGTTGGTGTAGTGGCCCATCGTACTGTAACCGTCTTGAACAAGATGCTGCAAAGAACACTCACCTACATCAAATAGAGAAATCTCACATGTAAGAGACGAAGTAGAAAGAAAGAAAGAAATCCTAATGATCTATTTGTGCAAACTGGTGTAAGTGGTATCGTCATGGGAAGGAACGAAGACAACACATTAGGGGGAGCAATAGCAAAAGATGCAATGGACGCAACAAATGTAAGAAACAGAATATGGCAATTGGTATAAGACTTTGATAATTCCCTCAATAAAATATTATTAAATCAAGAGGGAGAGTATCACTTACAAGTCAAAATGAATATGTAGAATTGTAAACAGAAGTCCTTCAAAAGTGTAGAGTTGAGTCGTATAAGAATACTCTCCTTAAGATATTTGAATGCCCCGTACTTGTATGCAACCGGGTTGACCAATGTCCTCACCTCCAAGATAAAACAACTCCCCAATCTCTTAAGGTGCAACTCCAATAAGTGATTGCAATAGGGAAAATCAAAGGTAATACTCAATGTATAATGTGTACGAAATGGTAGTAAACAGAGAGGTTTTTGGTAAAAACAGCCACTGTTTGTCTTCAGAACACTCAAAAAAAAGGCACTGACAGAAAGCACTTTACCCATAGAGAGGTTTCCAAAACATTTCCATAATTATATATTTTCGTTTTTGGACTTCTACTATTTATAGAGGAGAAGGTGTATGTATGTACAGAAACATGTCCAATGCTAAAGGATGTCTTTACATGCACAGGTGTATGTCTAATACTAATGGCTTTCTGTTCATGTACAGGTATATGTCTTAATACCAATGGGTGTATAGAACTAACGTACAGGTACGTATGGGTGTCTTTCACTTAATTTGAATTTCAAAAGTTCAAATTCAAATTTGGTGTAAAAAGATAAGTCTCTTGGTACCCATACCCATACCCATACCTCATACCCGACTCTGGCTCGGCTCTACCATGTGCGCACGCGCTATTCAAAAGCACCCCAGGAACCCCCACACACACATGACAAGGGAGAGTGCCTCTCTCAAGGGCTGGCACCCTTAAGAAACATTCCCACATATAAACCCCTCACTCCTTTCATCCACTTCCAATGTGGGACTAAACAAACTTGAGAAAAGTTACTTTTAGCTCTCTACTTGTCTTAACTAGTGTACAAACAATCTTCAAAAAACAAAGAAGGGGGAAAAAGTTTTGAACATTATTTGAAACTTTAACTTTACTAAAGTAATATTTTATATTGTATAATATAAAATCTAACAATTCCCCCACAAGTTTCAAAAAATGTCAGTAACACAGACATAACACTGAGTATATTAAACATAGTAGGACACATCATTGCAGGTGTCTTCAAGACTTGAACCTACACTTGGTCTGATGAACTACGCTATAGAGTACGGGTGAAGTTAGACTTCTTGAACCTTTCCTCTTCGTCGTAGCTAGCTAGTTCACCGTCCATATCCTACCAGTCGACGTTTGGTATTCCCTTTTTCATGAATTGGACATTTCTCTTTTTAATAAAAGCTGGCCTTGTCCCTTATCTTGGTCTCATGGGTGTTTAGAGAATTCATCTTTAAAATTCTCACCGGTAAGTGGCCTCACCTCCTACACCCACTTAGGTCAGCGCATAGTGTGTACCACAGTTAACACGCCCTCACATTTTGTGAGATCCCGCTTGATTAAAAGTTTATAACTTATCCTCTTTTCTTTGTGGTGCTACTACTTTCCCATCTAACCAGAATGAGCACTGTATTAGTAGTACTAGACAAGTCATCTAGTGATTTCGTTTGTACCCTTTGAACCTAATTCAGGATTTTACCTCTTCACGTAGGTTGGGTGTCCATCACATGATCTAAGACATAGGCTTTAAGCTCATTCCTTTAGATGCATCATGAATAACTTTTGTAGGCATTGCCTTTGTGAATATATCTGCTAGGTTGTTTTCTGATTTCACAAAGTCAATAGCTATAATTCCTTCATTTATATATTGCCTTACAAGGTAATTCCTGAGACGAATATGTCTCATTTTTCCATTGTATACCTTACTATTTGCTTTAGCTATTGCTGTCTAACTATCACAATAAAGTGATATGGAAGGCACTGGTTTAGGCAACAATGGAATATCTGTCATTAAACTTTTGAGTCATTCAGCTTCAGTTTCGGCTTTTTCTAATGCTATAAATTCTGCTTCCATAGTGGATATTGTACCACAGGATTGTTTTACCGATTTCCATGAAACCGCTCCACCTCTTAGTGTGAACACATATCCACTAGTTGCTAAGGACTCATTTATATCTAAGATCCAATTAGTATCACAAAAACCTTCTAATACAGTAGGATTTCCACTGTAGTGAAGTCCATAGTTTATTTTACCCTCTAAATATATCATTAGCTTGTCAAAGGCATACCAATGCTCTTTGCTTGGATTATGAGTTTGTTGACTCAGTTTTCCAACTGCTAATGCCTAGTACAATTCATCAAATATGAAACAAAGCCTATGATTTGTGAATTTTTTTTTTTAATTTATAGGTTCACCCAAATACTTTTGTAAATGGCATCCCATCTCTAAAGGTATCTTAATAATAGGTGAGTTAAAATAACTATACTTTTTATGCATGTTCTCTATATAATGTGCCTGGGATAAAATTATCTCTCTTCCTTTTCTAATGATCTTGATTCCAAGAATCACATCAGCTTCACCCATATCTTTTGTATCAAAATTGGACATAAGCAGTCTTTTAATTTGATTCACTATGTCCAAACTTGTACCCATAATTAACCTATCATCCACATAAAGTAATATAAAAACACCTTTACCAAGATGGAATTTACTGTATAAACATCTTTCGGCATCATTCATAATAAATCCACTTGATAGTAGCACTATATCAAGGTTTGCATGCCATTGCTTTGGTGCTTGTTTTAGTCCATACAATGACTTAATAAGCACCCTGAAGATTGGCAACGATGTCGAGGAGAAGTCCTATGAAGATTGGAAGACAATTTGTGAGGTTTCAAAGATGACACCTTGATTTCAGTATCCACGAGAAACCAGTGAATAAAGCTCTTGTCTAGTTGTGTTTTCCTAACTTGCCTTTGGAGTACTAGCATGAGAAAGTGTTGTTGACCATGGCGAAGGCTACGGGTCGCCCTGTCACGCTTGATCAACGAACGAAGAAGGTCATGTATGGCAATTATACTCGTGTTCTTATTGAGATGGAAATGGAGGGCCTGAGGCCAGATGAGATCCACGTTGAACGCAGACAACCTGGGACTGAAAACCTATTCTGTTTCAAGAAAAAATTATTTTACGAGGATTCCATGGGAAAGTGCGATTTTTGCAAGAAGGTTGGGCACACCATTGGCGACTGCAGAGCCAAGAAGATAGCAAATGCCAGGTCTGATCACCAAGAAGATGGTGGAATCCTTGAAGCGGTTTATGTGGATGAAGCTCCAAGGGGATCAGTGGTGCCCGAGACTAATCCTCCTTCTCGAACAGTACAGCGCTCTGATGGTGCAGCATCCTTTCATGGTGGCGGCTCGACCTTACACGGTGGTGGTGCTTCTTGCCAGGGAGAGGAGGATCATTGCAGAGAGAATATTTCAGTTTTGGAATGTGAGTCAGTTAAGGAAACTGAAAACTCCCTAAAGTCTTCAACGCCTCAATTAAGGAGGCCTTCCCCATTAGGCACTGAGGTGGATTCCCTTTCTACAAATAGAGGATCTAATTTAAATTTTTAATTAAACCCAAATCTTGATGCCAACGTTAGTCTTGAAGTCGTCCTTGGTTTGGAAAATGAGCTGGGCAGTTTGGATCCGGGTATGGATCATGGGTGCACCCAAGATCCGATCGTCCCAGATGACCACCAATCTCATAACTGCCTCGTTTCTGGTTCTCTTGCTGCTGGGAAGAATGTTAATGAGTCACAATTGAGCTAGGCTGATAGGGTTGAATCTATTGTTGTTCACAGGAGTCAGAGATATGCCATCCGTAGAGGTTTGACCACCACGGTAGGACGTGGGCAGGGTCTATCTAGACAGGCTCGCAATAATACTGGTGTTGAGCATGTGGACATGGCTACCAGATGAAGGTGATAATGAGGGTTAGGTAGTCCAACAAAAAAAGAAAGGAAAGAATGCCGCTTCTAAGGATTAGGCCCCTACGAGGGCTGATCGCGCCACTTCTTCCCACACGTGATCATGCGTGTTCTCTTCTGGAACATTCGTGGTATGAAGAAGGCTGCCGCTAAAGTAACCTTAGCCAATTTAGTTCGAGAACATATGCCGGATCTTATTCTCATCGTTGAGCCAATGATTGATGTTGATGAATTCCCCAAGTTATTTTTTAATAAGCTTGGTTTTGCATCAGAGTTTCTTCACAATAGTAGAAGCAACAGGGCGCCAAATTTGTGGGTGATCTGGAGGAGGGCTTTAATGAAATCCACTATCTCATCAATGTCTTATCAGTTCATTTCCATTCAAGTAGTTTGGCAAGGAAACCCTCTTGACATCTCTATAGTCCATGCTAAATGCCTTAGAGTTGATCGTAAAAAGTTTGTGGATGGACTTGGTCGCTAGCGCCAATGGAAAGCCTAGATGATCCTAGGTGATTTCAATGCTACCCTTTTCAATCATGCAAGACGTGGCCTAGGCAGGTTCTATATGGGGGCCGCGACAGAATTTGGCGCTATACTGGATGCTACCTCTATGATCCAAGTTCCTTCTTCTGGATAGAAATTCACATGGAGCAATAACAGAAAGCGAGGTAATGTCTCTGCTGTCTTGGACCGATATTTTGTTAACTTGGAATGGATAAATAGTTTCAGCGCTTGTTCGTAACGGGTCCTTCTTCGGTCTGCTTTGGACCATGCTTCTCTGCTGGTATGCTCTGAGAACTCTCCAAGGCCTAAAAACTGTCCATTCTGAATCAATAATTTTTGGATGGAGCACTTGGAGTTTACCTTCATGGTGGGGTCCTCCTGGAGTATGCAGTGGCATGGCTCCCCTATCTCCACTCTAGCTCAAAAGTTGAAAAATCTCAAAGCCATTATTCATTCCTGGTCCCAGGAAGCCTTTCCCAATCTAGAAGTGGAGGTTTTGAGTACTAAGGCTGATGCTATCCAGGGAAGAATTAAGATTGAAGCGATGAATGAAGACCTTCATAATTTGGAGGAGGATGCAAAGCTTTGTCACTGGAAGGCCTTGGAGTCTCACAAGAAAATGTGGGTTGAAAAATCTAGAGTCAAATGGTTAAAGGAAGGAGACAGAAAATCCAAATTTTTTCATGTCATGGTGAAAGTAAGTGGATCAAAAAATGCTATTAAAAGCATAGTTCGAGAAGATGGGACTGAAATCAGAGGCCAAGATCAAGTGGGAAACTACATGGTCGATTATTTTGAGTCCTTTCATAAAAGAGTGGGTCTTGAGGATCATCCTGATATCATGGACTCAATTCTGAAAATTCTTCAGGGTGAGGACCAGCTTTTTCTTGACTCGATTCCCTCAGAGGCTGAAATCAAGATGACCATTTGGGACCTAGACCCTAACAGCTTTCCAGGGCCTGATGGATTCACAGGAGCTTTTTACAGGAACTGTTGGGATATCATTGGTGGAGATGTCTACAGAGCGGTCTTGCATTTTTTCTCCTCAAGTACACTTCCATTGGAATTAATAATAATTTCTTACTATTAATTCCTAAGGTGGAGGGAGCCCGCTCTCTGGATAAATTTTTCCAATTGTGTATGGGCAATTTTTTTTGTAAAATGTAAAATGTTGTCAAAAATATTGAAGGTGCTTTTCAATGTGGGAAATTAATTCAAACAAACATCGGATTGGCTTCTGAGCTAGCTAATCTAATGGGGAAGGCTTCCAAAGGTGGAGGGCTGGGTGTCAAGATTAACATAAGAAAAGCCTTCGATACCCTCTCTTGGGATTTTTTATTCATGGTCCTTAGGAAATTTAGATTCTCTGAGACTATGGTTGGATGGATTCATTCTATTCTTTCTTCTGCAAGAATTTATATTCTTCTTAACGGTGGGGCCTATAGGATATTTTGATGTCAGCAGAGGATTAAGGCAAGGTGACCCTATTTCCCCCATTTTATCTATTATTGCTGAAGAAGTCCTTTGCAGGGGTTTGCACCTCCTGGTTAGATCCTAGTCCATTAAGCCGCTTTCGGGGCCCTGTGGGGTTGTGGTGCCTACTCATCTCCTTTTTACAGATGATGTATTCATTTTCATGAATGCCTCAAAGAATTATGTTAGAAGCATTCAAATTTTTTTTGGAGAAATATCAGTGCTTCTCTGGGTAGTGTTTCAACTTCGATAAAAGTAAACTATTTTTGTGGAGGATCTCTGCAGACAGGTGCCAGTGGCTTGCAGAAGCACTGGTTGTCCCTATTTGCACCTTTCCAACCAAATACTTAGAGGTGGAAATTTTTCAAGGAAGAGTCAAGAGGGACCCTCTCCTTCTTGTGATGGACAGAGTCAAGGCAAGGTTTGCTGGATGGAAAGGAAAGCTCCTATCTATGGTTGGAAGGGTTGAGTTAGTTTGATCAGTCATCTCTGGGATGCCTCTCCATAGCTTCTCAGTGTACTGGTGGCCCTCATCCCTTATCAAGGTTCTTTAGCTTTGGATGAGAAATTTTATCTAGACGGGTGAAATTGATTCTTCTAAATCAATTACTATGAAATGGGACAAAATGTGCAAGCCTAAAAAGGAGGGTGGTCATGGCATAAGAAGACTCAGAGATGTAAACAAAGCTTTACTTTCCAAGCTCACTTGGAATGTAAAGCATAATGACTTAGACTTCAATAGGCTTCTCAGGGCGACATATTTATATAAGCACGGCCAGATCAAGAAAGGTTTTAAAAGCTCTTCTATTTGGCCAGGAATTAGGAAGATGTGGAATTATGTTGCTAGCAAGGAGAGGTGGATTGTGGGAGATGGGAAGAATATTGATTTTTGGAGGCACATCTGGATGGATCTCAAATCAATTTGTGATTTCTCTGGCCTTGGGGAAGATGTTTTCAGAGGTTTCTTCCTAAAGGTAGCGGATTTCATAGTTAACGGTGCTTGGCACTTGCCCATGGTCGACTCAACCCTATTAAATCTGGCTTTCGAGGCTATCCGGGATTTACCTCTTCCATCTGTTCCAATGGCTAACATGTGTGCTTGGAAGCTTGATCCAATGGGGAAGTTCTCAATGAAGTTAGCTTGGAATGATATCAGGTCCGTTTCTCCATTTGTGCCTTGGGCCTCTGTGGTCTGGAATAAGCATCTCCCTCCCAGGTTATCTTCCTTGGCCTGGCACTGGGTCCATGGCAAACTGCCAACTGATGACAATATTCAAGCCAAAGGGATGCCAATCACTTCCCGATGCGATCTGTGTGGTGAGAATTGTGAATCTTTAAATCATATATTCTTAGAGTGCAAGTTCGCTCAGGATCTCTGGGCCAAGTCCGCTACCCTGTTCCATCAGGCGTGGGTTTATAATCCTTCTATTGATGAGGTCATAAAATGGTGGAAGGACAAGGGCAAGGGCTGGTCCCTAAAGGACCCATAGCTAATCAGTATGGGTGTCACTGTTGATGCAATCTGGAGTGAGAGAAATCTTAGAAGATATGAAGGTAAAGCTCGATCTACTTCCATGGTGCTCTCTGCTATTTCTGAGTCCATTGTGTTTATTTGCAATGGGATGAAAATCTCTCCAAAATCAGCAAATGATGTAGTCCTCGCTAGAAGATGTCATCTCTCCAATGCTCATTCTCCCTCTCTTGACATATTGGAGGTTCATTGGAGTAAGCCCCATGTCAATTGGGTGAAGCTGAATGTTGATGGTTGCACTCTGGGGAACCCTGGTCGCGCAGGTGGTGGAGGCATTTTTCGCTACCACATGGGGAAAAATATTCTGCTCTATTGTGTCTTTTTGGGAGTGGAAAATAATTTTGCAGCAGAGTTCTAGAGCATTATAAAGGGCGTGAAGCATGCTCGTGATATAAATGTGCAACGGCTTTGGATTGAGTTTGACTCGATCGCTGTGGTTTAAATGCTTCGAAATAGGATCATTCCGTGGTTTTTTTTCTAAGAATGGCCAAAACTATTACTCTATGTTAATTCCATTGAGTGAAAGATAACCCACTGTTACAAAGAAGCAAATCCCATTGCCCATTTTTTAGCAAAAGAAGCAGCCAAATCTGGCTTCTCAGGAGTGAGATTGGCCTTGCCTTTTTCGATTTCCAAGGAGCTCATTATCGACAAAGCAGGAAGACCTCGCTTTAGATTTTGCAGATAGTGGTTTGTGAGCCTCAATTGATGGCAATGCCGAAGGTGGAGGCTCCTTTTAGCTCTTTTTGTGATCTCATGTAATTTCCTTTTTCTCTTTTTTAATACAAATTCTTTGACCTTCTAGCAAAAAAAAAATAACATGCTGGTTGCTTAATATATATTTCTTCTTCTAAGTCTCCATTTAAGAAAGTTGTTTTCACATCCATTTTGTGGATCACCAAATTATAGATGGAAGCAACTGCAATCATAACTCTTATAGTAGTGATTCTAGCTACTGGAGGAAAAGTGTCAAATTAATCAATATTTTTCTTTTGCCTAAAGCCCTTGACCACAAGTCTAGCCTTAAACTTATCAAGTGATCCATCCGGTTTTAATTTCTTTCAAAATATCCACTTAGTTTCTAACACTTTAGACCTTAAGGGCAAATCAACTAATTTCT
Organism: Macadamia integrifolia; assembly: GCF_013358625.1. Taxonomy (NCBI): domain Eukaryota; kingdom Viridiplantae; phylum Streptophyta; class Magnoliopsida; order Proteales; family Proteaceae; genus Macadamia; species Macadamia integrifolia. The sequence goes on along the minus strand of NC_056557.1, from coordinate 24,508,263 downwards.
AAGTATGATTGAACAATATGGAATCTATTTCACTTTTTATAGCTTCCTTACAGAATACTGCATCTTGAGATGTTATAGCCTCTTTATATGTGAAAGGGTCCTTGTCTATAACATAGATAAGCCAATCATCCTCTGAATAAGTAGACTTCGTTTGTCACTTACTCCTTAATTGACTTGCATCATTTTCACTAGGTGTAAGATCAGATTCTTTTGACACATTCTATCCTAAGCTTAAATCATCACTATGTTCCTTATTTTCTAATAAGCTTATCTTAAAAGGAAATATATTTTCAAAAAATTCAATATCCCTGGATTCCACTATATTGTTTTCTTCACATACTTCATCTATAGTTTTAAGAATCATACAACAGCATGCAGTACCATGTTTTGCATATCCAATGAATACACAATCAAAAGTCTTAAGACCAACTCAAATGATAACGTATCGATCTTCTTGTGGGGTATCCGATTTAAAATATAATAAGCGGATAAAATTGCTTCCCCCCACAAGTCAAGTGGTAATCCCGAACTAATTAACATTGAATTCATCATTTCTTTTAACGTTCGATTCTTCCTTTTGGCTATACCATTTGATTCAGGTTGATAGAGAGGTATAATTTCATGTATGATGCCATGCTTTTCACAAAAGTCATTTATGCTAAAGTATTCTGAACCTCTATCGGTTCTAAGTCTTTTGATTTTCTTTCCTAATTGGTTTTCAACTTCAATTTTGTAAGATATGAAAGCATTTCCCGCTTCACTCTTAGAATTAAGCAAATAAATCATAGTATACCTTGAATAATCATCAATAAATGTCACAACATATTTTTTACCACCCCTTGATTCATAAGACTTAAAATCACATAAATCACTATGAATAAGGTTAAGAAGACCACTTTGTCTTGTTACAGATTTGTGTGGTTTCTTGATAAACTTTGCCTCTACACAAGTTGTACATTTATTTAATGATGGTTTAATGTTTGCCTTAATCAAACCCATTTTACAAATTTTAGAAATGTAATCTACCATGCCATAATTCAAAAGAATCCACAAAGTAAACAGAAGAATCAGATTTTTCATTAATTATTTCAGAAACACTTAATACAAATAAACCATCACTCAAGTAGCCCTTCCCAACAAATACATCATTCTTTAACATAACAACCTTATCAGCCTCAAAAGATAATTTCATTCCAGCCTTGTTTAAGAATGGTCCCGACACCAAGTTTCGTCAAATATCTGGAACATGAAGCACATTATCCAAAACCAAAGGCTTCCCTGAAGTTAGCTTCAATGTGACTTTCCCTTTGCCTATGACACTTGAAGTCTGTGAATTTTCCATAAAGACCTTATCACCAGATGTAATAGGTAAATATTTAATAAACACATTCCGGTCTCCACTAATGTGTCTAGTGGCACCTGTATCTATTATTCATTCTTTAGGGTTCTCAACCATATTCACTTCAGTAATCATAGCAGTGAAGATGTCATATTCAAGTAAATTGATTTTTGTTTTATCCGACATCTTCTTCTTGTTCTAACATTTTTTCTTAAAATGACATTTTTTACAAATGAAACATTTACCCTTCTTCTTCTGGAAGATCTTGTCTTTCTTAACTTGAAGACCTTTCTTGGATTGGTTTTGATTCCCGGCTCAATGATGTTAGCCTTTAATTTTTAAGTGCTACTTTCCTTAACCTTATCCTTTGCCTTGTTCGTTTCCTCTATTTTAATTCGAACTTCCACTTGTTCGAATGTCCACTCCTTCCTATTATGTTTCATTGTCAATTTAAAATCATTCCAAGAGGAATGTAGTTTCTCAGTTAGGGAATTGGTAACAAATGCATCCGGCAAAATGATTTTTTTTTTTGCCAACTTACCAACCAAGACTTGAAACTTATCTATTTGGGGTGATATCTCTTGTCCCTCATCCATAAAAAAATTTAAAAAATTTGCCACCACATACTTGCTATTCCCAACATCATCAAGGGTGTACTTCTTTATAAGTGCATTCCACATTAAATGGGCATACTTAAAAGAATTATACACACTATATAAGTCAATTGAAAGACCATTTAAAATGCGGTTCTTGCACTGAAAATCAGCCTCTACCCATGCAAGTCGTTTTGCTTCAAGAACCGGATCTTCAGTTTGTTGTGGCTTTGGTTCTATCAAAGCATAGGCAACCCCAACTAGCATCATTTGTTTCCATCGTTTGAAATTCTGACCATTAAATTGGTCAATCTTATCAAACTCAGTCACAATCTTCATCCTCTCCATAATAGGTTGAATCGTCCCAACTGTTGGTACAACACTGGTTGGAGTAGAGTCAATAGTAGGCAAAATTGGAATTGGATCAGTTGGTGTGCCACCATTTGTTCCACCTTTTCTATTAAGTGTATCCTCTGAAATACTAGCCATAGTCTTATACCTATTCAAATTCAAATACCTTAAGACTGTAAGAAGCAGAATATGGCAATAGGTATAAGACTTTGACAATTCTCTCAATAAAATATTATTAAATCAAGAAGGAGAGTATCACTTATAAGCCAAAACGAATATGCAAAATTGTAAACAGAAGTCCTTCAAAATTGTAGAGTTGAATTGTATAAGAATGCTCTCCCTAGAGTATTTAAATGCCCCATACTTGTATGCAACCGGGTTGACCAACGTCCTCACCTCCAAGATAAAACAACTCCCCAATCTCTTAAGGTGCAACTCCAATAAGTGATTACAATAAGGAAAACCAAAGGTAATACTCAACGTATACTGTGTACGAAATGGTAGTAAAAAGAGAGGTTTTTGGTAAAAACAGTCATTGTTTGTCTTAAGAACACTCAGAAACAGGACATTGGCAGAAAGCACTTTACCCACAGAGAGGTTTCCTAAACACTTCCAGAATTATAGATTTTCGTTTTTAGACTTCTACTATTTATAGAGGAGAAGGTGTCTGTATGTACAGGTACATGTCCAATGCCAAAGATTGCGTTTACATGTACAAGTGTATGTCTAATACTAATGGTTATCTATTCATGTATAGGTATATGTCTTAATACCAATGAACATATAGAACTAACGTATAGGTACGTAAGGGCGTCTTTCACTTAATTCGAATTTCAAAAGTTCAAATTCGAATTTGGTGTAAAAAGATAAGTCTCTTGACACCCATACCCATACCCAAACCCGACCCACAAAGAGGTTTCCAAAACACTTCTAGAATTATATACTTTCTTTTTGGACTTCTACTATTTATAGAGGAGAAGATGTCTGTATGAACAGGTACATGTCCAATGCCAAAGGGTGTCTTTACATGTACAGGTGTATGTTTAATACTAATGGATGCCTGTCCATGTACAGGTATAAGTCTTATCAAAAGTTCAAATTCAAATTTGGTGTAAAAAGATAAGCCTCTTGATACCCATACCCATACCCATACCCCGACCTGGCTTGGCTTGGCTTGGCTCGGCTCAGCTCGGTTCGGCTCGGCTCGGCTCGCAATTCAAAAGCACCCCAAGAACCTCCACACACATATGACAAGGGAGAGTGCCTCTCTCAAGGGCTTGCACCCCTAAGAACACATTCCCACATATAAACCCCTCACACCTTTCATCCACTTCCGCTGTGGAACTAAACAAACTTGAGAAAAATCACTTTTAGCTCTCTACTTGTCCTTACTAGTGTACAAACAATCTTCAAAAAATAAAGGGGGAAAAGGTTTTGAACATTATCTGAAACTTTAACTTTACTAAAGTAATATTTTATTGTATAATATAAAATCCAACAACAAAGCTGCTTTAATAAAGAAGAGCAGGTTGTGGTAGTTTTAGATAAATAAGGAGACTGATTTGGAAGAAAATAAAACAAATAATAGACTACAAATAAGGAAACTATTTTGGAAGAAAATTAAGAAATTGATATTGAGAAAAATAAGGGGATTAAGTATTTATTTATTTATTTTTGGTAGTAAAAGATTAATTTTTTAAAAAAATAAAATAAAGAATAAAGAATTTTATTAAGAGGGAGAAGATATTTCATGAAGACAGAGGAAAAGGAAAGTGGGAAAGGAAGAGAAGAGAGGAGCGTGTGGTAAAAAAAAACTTCTTCGTATTTTTTAATAATTAAATACTCTTAAAAATTTAGATTTTTATTCTCTTTAATATCTTTTTATGATTGACTTGGTCAATACCAATTAGGGGTGCAACAGGGCCGGGTTGAGCAGGGTTTCTTAAAACCCTTGCCCAACCTTGAGTCTCCTTAACTAGGCCCAAACCTGCCCTGATTCTGACTCATAGCTGCAAAGCTTCAACCCTGACCCTACCCTTCAGGGTTCAGCCAAACCCTTACCCACCCTGTTTGGCCCTGATTTTTCAGGGTCGGGCTAGGATAACCCTGACCCTGCAAAATATGAAATAACCTAAAAATAAAAAATATTCATAATAAAGAGGAGATAAATAAATAAAAAATTACAAAATACTTGTCTTGGTAAAAAAAGCAAGAGAGATCGGTGAAAATATATACTAGGAGTTTTGAGGTGTCAATGACTTAATGTCAAACAACATATAAAATTAGGTTAAATTCAGGGTTAACATCAGGGTCACAACCAAGGTCAACATCAGGGGCAAAAATCGGGGCCGGATTCAGGGAGTGTGGGCGGGGTGGGGCAAAGACATCAACCCTTACCCGCTCTAGCCCCTGACTCAGGGTCAAAAATTTTAGGTTCGGGCAAGCTCTCAGGGCCAAAATTTTTGGGCCGGTACTTGTTTGGGATCAGGGCGGGCCAAGGACAGGTTCGGGCCATTAGGGCCAAACTTGCACCCCTAATACCAATCCACCAGCATAGGACAAGAATTTAGATTTCAATAATTGAAGAATTCTTTTTCCTAAGCTTATCCAGAATGGGAGCATAGTGTTGTGTATTGAGCCTAGCCATAATACGGGGAAGGCCAAGATATTTAATTGTGAAAGAACATTTAAAAAATACACTGTAGGCATTCATTGAGCAAACATTTACCTTCATGAAAATCATAAGATCATCTACAAAGGCCTGATGAGACACTGTCCTTGCACTTGGGGAATAAGTGAATGCATCTTTGATCAACTTGGAGTTGGATTAAAAAAGGCTTTAATAATCAATGTGAATAGGAATGGGGAAAGAGGGAATCCATGTACAAGGCTGACCCTACTTTTGAAGAATCCAATAGGGCAGTCATTAACCAAGATAGAGATCCAAGTAAATGCACGGCTCTTCCCCATCATAAAGACTATGTGTAGTCTTGTTGTCCCTCATATGCGTATCATGCATGGGGACATTTGGAGCAAGTGGTTGATTAAGAAACTATTCTGGTGAACACAACTTCTTATCTTTCCTATAACTCTAGACCTCAAAGAAGGCTAGGTCTTAGTCCCACCTTACTCATATATGGGTGGTCTTTCAGTTTCTAAAAAACTATCACCTCTAACCCTAGTCTTTGTCCCGCTTGTTAATGTGACTAAAATTATAGCCAGCCACCCTAAAGAGGTTGAGAGTATTTACTTATCCACTTGACTTTCCACTCTCTCTAATGAAAACCCTTACAGAAGCCCTTACCAATAGTCTAATTGTAGAGTAGGAATCTTTTAACTTAATAAGAAACACTGATCCACCACTACATAGCACACTAGCACCTCCTAAGTAAGTAATAGTAAGGCCTTTGCTTTGCTTCCGTTAATAGGAAGTATAGTCACATGGAAGCACCCAACCAATGAAGTTGTAGGGGAATCTCATCTGTACATTGACCTTCTTGAGAAATTCTCATAACACCGAGTCATAGCCTTTGGTGTGAAAATCGTTCGTAGTCGTTGCATTGATGCAGTAAGTATCCGGTGGCTGAGAACACCTTGGGGCGAGTGTTCAAATACTCTCAGCCGTTCGATGCTCACCACATACCACTCACTGTAGAAAATGTGAACTCTAGGCTTTGTGTATATCTACTTTATACACCACTGCATAGGGTGGGAGTCAAAACCTCTCACGAACTAAGGGAAGGGGCATTAATGGTGTTGGAAGGAGATGGCAGGAAGGGAGGAAAATTATCGGTTCAGTGGAGAAACATGGCAGCAAAGTGTAGAAACCAAAGAAAGTAAGAAGAAAAGGAGGAAGAAATTCGAGAGAAGGGACCAGAGAGAAAACAAAGCATAATAGAGATGCAAAAGGAAAGAAGAAATGATCATATTGGGAACAAGATGCTGGGAGGACATAAGTACATTTAAGTCCCTTTTCTTAACAATATCGCATAACAGATTTACAAGCTGTGTAGAATTGCCTTAAAACCCTAAACTGTCGCACTAGCTTATACAAAGAATCTCAACTATAAATTTAAATGTAAAAAATTTTAAAGAACACTTTTTAGATTTAACAATTAAATAAAGATGTTATTTAAATGAATTTGTAAACAACTTTCAAAACTATTATCGAGCCCAAAATTCCCTCCAATAACATTTAGATAATTGTCTTAAGGTATTCTTGTTATTCGAGAAGTGAATTCTATGTTGAGCATTTTCTCTATTTGCAGATAATTATTTTGATCTAACGCACTAATATATAACAAGAGTGCAAATAAACCTCTAGTACACCAAACGTATGATGTCCAACTATAACAATAAAAACCTCTCAGATATGGGAACCAAAATAACTATCAAAGAGAATTTCATTTCTTAAACAACTTACAGAATTCCTTGCAAGATTGTCAAGATGATATAGCTCCATACACATACAATATGAGTACTCACATTTATATCTTGGAATCAAATTCCAAAAATATACAATATGACAATATTATTAAGACCAATTTTTTCTCTAATTGCAAACACGGTAGATATAACCTAGGGACAACATATCATACATTAAATAATAGTACAAATTAAATTAATTTAATGTACTAAAATGGTTTGCTGCCCAATCATGTAACCCTTGTACCAATATAGGATGTGCAAGCACAAACAATATGAAGAGTGCACCGATCATTTTACCCTCTTATATGTGGGTGTAAAGAAATGAGACCAGACAATATTATTTTTCCTTCAATTTAAATACTTTGAATTGGGTTTAATGGAAACATAAATCCAACATGTGTGTGAATTGAATCTTTTTTTTTTTTTTTTTGGGTAAAAGGTAGTTATATTGATTTCCATGGCGGTGACACATGGTTGAAGGATGATAACTTTCCTTCAACCACGGAGTAGATAATGGCCAACAGTCCTACATGGATCGGATATGGCCTTCCTGAATTGACAACAAGGTTCAATTCCCTAGGAATACAAGACAAATTACATTCCACAAACTGGGAAGCTAAGTGGAGAATATCTGTAGCGATGCCTTGGACTGAACTGCAGGTCCTCGGATTATAGTTAAGAATATGTTCAATTACGGCTTTGCAATCAGACTCAACCATAACGTGATCAAGGTTGAGGGAGATGCATTCCAAAAGACCCAAGCGGATTGCGGGGGCTTCACCTTCAGCAACAGAACCAAAGAGAAGGGGTTCAGAGATGGCCAAGAGAGGTTTCCCTTCGAAATGTGAATTGAATCTACATATATCCAACATATGTATGTGATGTTGAATATTTTTTATTTTTTTGTTCTGCGTACCAGCTAATCTGAACCTGTCATATGAGATGATGGGAAATTGGAATACCTATAGAATAGGACAATAAAAAAACAATGGTCGATGTAGAGAGAGAGAGAGAAATTTTAACCTCAGCCAATTGAACAACTCATATGGGATGGAGAAATCATTCTATGCAGTGAAAGCAGTGGTGCGGTGAGCATCAGAAGGCTAAGAGCATCTAGGCATACACTTCGAGGTCCTCTCGGTCATCCAATGCTCATCGTACCGCTACACATCACATAATTCTTAGTCATTGGGAAGATTTCCTAAATAGAAAAAAAAAAATAAAAAAATAAAAAGAAAAATTAGGAAAACAAGCAAAAATTTCACATAACAGAGAAGTATTATTTATTCATTATTTTTTAGATTCCAATTCATGACCTATCGGATCATTGATTGAAATTAAATACAGAAATGACAACCAAGTTTTATATTCTGAAAAGCTCAATTTCACATTAGCAATTCAATCATAGACTTTAGTTTCTGACTTCTCGCACACCTTAAAGCATTTTTGTTTAATACAACCTATATAGTGACACCTAGGGAGAGGATTATCATGCTTGTAGCAGTCGTCAATGGTCGCACACGGAATTTCTTCATCTACAGCTTCCGCAATGGACTCTGCTTTGTCAAACACACAAAAAGAAAGAAAAAAAAAAATCTTTATTTGTAAAATGATCTCAAAGTAAAACCAAAAGAATAAAAAAAGTAAAACAAGAGAGAGAGAGAGACTAACCAGTTGCGATAACCAAGAGTAAGACTAAGAAAACCACCTTCTTCATGTCTCTCTTGAGTGGAAGGAGATCTGCAACAAACTTTGTTATAAGAACTTTGGATCTGATCCCTTGAGAGAGTATAGTTGTTTGGGACCTTTGCATTGTGAGTCACATACTAATAGAATTATTTTTGTCAAATAAGGAAACAAATATTCATCAAAAGTTATTGCAAGATTTCATCCAATCCATGGCCCGAGCTGTAGTTACCATAGTAGCTACCGGAGAATAAGAATTAAATTAGTATTCCTTATGTACTACCTTTTAATTTTGTGTATAATCTCTACACGTAATATTTCTCTATATTAAAATGAACTAGCGATTCTACTTGTACCATGTTTTTTTTTTTTTTTTTTTTTTTTTTTTTGGGGGGGTGAATTCATTCAGCACAACATGATTAAAATAGCTATCATGTAGATAAGATGAGATCCCATATTTTGTGGACAAGTAGACCCAATTTCTCCCTGCTAAATGTCAGTTACAACCTAAATTGAGGGCCCGTTTGATTTTTTGTTTTTGTGTCTAGAAACAGCAAAAACAGTTTTTTTTCGTTTCTGTGCTAAGAAACAATTTTTGGACTTGCAAAAAGGTATTTGATTTTTCTGTTTTCCGAAATGTTTTCAGCAGTCTAGTCGAGTTCAAGACATCAGTGAAGGCACGGTGTTGTAGGTATGCAACTCACAGGTGAAAGCATGACATTGGAGTTGCAAGTCTACTTCGTGGAGATGAGCTTCAGAAAGATGAAGGCAACCTGAAACTGTGAGCTTCACACAACCAAGTTGGAATCACTTCATCTGGATGGTGAGAAGTTTCAACAATGGGTTGGTGTTGGGGTCAGTTGAGTGAAGTATCGGGTTTTTCACAATTTTTGTCCCTCCCACTTGTTTCTAAAAATAGAAAAACAAGTATGATTTGTTTCTCCATTCCTGTTTCTAGAAACAAAAATAGGCATAAATTTCTATTTCTGTTTTAAAAAACAAGTGAAAAGAAACAGAAATTTCAAACGGATTTTGGGGTGTTTTTCCTTTTCTGAACACAGAAAAACGGAAAAACACGTTCTAGAAACAAAATCAAACGGGCCCTGAGTTTAGCAAGTGACAAAATAGAATTATGTTAGTAATTGTCGAGTATTGGTAGACATGCATATAGGTCTTTGGAATTAACAAAAATCAAATGCCAAAATCGAAGCCCATCATTTAAAATTGTATCGAACCAAGTCAAAGAAAAATTGGTATGATTTCGGTACCTAGAAAATGAATCTTTCTTGATACTTTACAACTTCAGCATCCAATGCAAAATTATTTGGGACGAATCAAACCATGCCAAAGGGAATCTAGATTCTCCATCCATGTGGGATGCCTCCCTACATGGAGGAGCACTAATGAAATGGAATCTCCATCCTAACTGACACAATTATAAATAAGGGAGATTTCATTACATTGGTGCTCCACCGAGTGGGGAGCTACCACATGTGGCCAAGTGAGTAGAGAATGACTACCAAATTATCTATTCCCAAACCAAACCAAGAATATGTATGTATAATAATTATATATTATGGCTGCATTTGGTAGTCATCTAGAAAAACATTTCTAACATTTTTCTGTTAGATAGGAATAAAAAAACGGAATAAAGCGTTTAGTGTCAAGTAGGTACTTTTCGGTTTTTTGGAACGAACGGGGGAAAAAACGCTAAAAATTCAAAATGATGGAATGACTCCGTCAATTCTGTTTCGTACCAAATTAAAAAAAAATAAAAATAAATAAATAAAAATAAAAATAAAAAACTAGGATAATTGTTCCTAAAACAGATTCACTAAACACCATTTTTTGTTTTTGACACGAAATGTCATTTCTGAAACTGAGTGACTACCAAACGCAACCTAAGTATCTCAGTATCTGTTTTTGGATGGTTAATTAAATAAATAAATTATTTTTATTCCATATTTTCCATTTTTAGAACTTTTATGAGTTTTAGAATGCCCACAAGTCTCTCTCTTTCGCTCTCTCCATTAATCAATATTTTCATCTAAATTCTTTCTATTATTAATTATCCCATCAAATCTCTCAATGACTCTTTTGCTTGGCCTTCTCATTTTATAGCTTTCCAACATTTCCTTTCAAAAATTACCAGTTGATTATTCCAGTCCACGTACAGTTTCCTTTTTCAGACTTCTTAGGATTTTTCAAAATGTTCAAGATTTAAACTCCCCCAACTCGAAATGTTTCTACCATCCCCTCAAATTTATTTATTATTTTTTTTTTATTCTTTTTTATGTGAAAACTTAAAAATTCATTAATTAATAAGAGAAAAGGGAACGTTAGACATAACCATATTACAAAAACTTTCAATTCCAACCCTGTTGGCCAACTAGTGAGAGATAGATACCAGCTTACGACTTTGTTTCTCCAGCTCAAAAACATACAAATTCCAAATCCAGCAAAGAAAATAATAAGCCCTATGGTGACCAGCAACCATGATCCGACAGAAAAGCTTAACAACCTCCTCATAGTTAGTCCAAATAGTGGTCGTAGTGATTCCTAATCGCTGTGTTTGGTGAATTCCTTCGAGAGTACATCTGATCTCTAATTCCTGTGTGCTCCCTACATATCCAAAATTAATTTAGATATACACAAACACAAGAAAAATGCAAGAATGAAGCATTGCCCATCCAACTTTGCTAGCATCTTTAATGAAACTTTCATCTCTCAAATCTGAGTTTTGATGTTGAGATAAACTCAGATATGAAGGACGTTCTTTGTAATATGGAGATTCGTGAAAGCATGTGCCTCCGTTCCGAGAGTCATTCTAGTGGAACCAAACAATTTCAAAAAATATGAATTACAATTATAAAGATTGACTTTCTATAGGTTTACCTAACCAAACACATCCTTAGACTTCTAACCATGGTATGCCTGGGTTTGGACTATGACTAGGTTCCAGTTGATTTTCATTCTATATTACGTTTAAATCATAAACCATTTTGTTGATTTTATTAATGACACCAAGACGATTAAAGGATTTCCCTTTTTTAACCTGGTAATTAATTTCTTACCAACCATATAAAGTAATAACTAATAAGGATATTTACATCAGAGAAGGGTTGGGTTGAGTGGTTGATAAGTATTTCAGTTGCTCACGTGATGAGATTATAACAAAAGGATTACTGGAAGGTGGGTAACTAGAAGGTTGAACTGCTGAAAGCTTGAAGGTAGCTGCTCCTCCACTGATCGTTAAGGTCCATCCTCACCCATTTTCATCATCTCTTCACAGATCCTTGTCCACAGAAACATGTAAATTGATATAAAACCATTTTGATCGAACGGGGTGCCACCGACGAGAGGTGTCACCGTTAACAACAGAGAAGAAGAGGGCAAGATTTTAGGATTGAAGATGTTCAAAGGTTAAAATGGCCATTGATTCAAGATGTTTTAGGTAAATATATCAAGAGGGTAAAATCGTCTTTTCCATTTAAAAACTAACACCAATCTCACGGTGCTAGATTGGATAAGTTTATTTATAATAAATGAAACCTGAGGGGGTCGATGTAAAAATGGCAAACGCAAGGAAAGGTGGATGTAAATATCCCTAACTAATAAGTAAATGCAAACATTGAGATGAAGAACATGGAATCTTTTTTTGATAGGACAGTGAGGGCAATGAACTGTTCCAACATAGAAACACTTTTAGCTTTGGGACAACAGTTGATTTTCATAGGAGACGCCAAACTAGGCATGGGCATTTTGCCCTACCAGAGGATGTGGGACTTCGACATAAAAGGAAATTAGCCGAAATTTTTGGTTGATGGTATTCCGTTCTTAGAGATATGGCAACAAAAAAACAAAAACAAAATCATCGTGAGCGTCCACTGTGAGGATGGATAAGACTCTTGGAAACCAAAGTAGTGGGAAAAAGGGCCTTAAAGAGACGGGCATTCCATTGCCAATTTGACAACAATTCTGAGAATGTAGAAGATGAAGGATGAAGGGTGATAGTATTAGTTTAACTATTTTTCTTATTTGGAATTCATGGATTATTCTGTTGGTGTACGATGTCTTGTATCCCATCGTTGTTTAATCCAAGGAGCTAGTGTAGGCACCTCGACAGAATAGAACGGCAATCCCACTATTGAATTGATTCCATTTCACTATTTTACTGACTGCAGGATTTCAAAGGTAAAAATGAAATTTTCAAGAGACGAAAAGAAATTGAGGAGAGAGAACCACACGGTTTTCCTCTCCCTCTCTCTCTTTCACACATCTATCTCCTCTCCCTCTCCTACTTTCTCTCATCCTTCTCCCCTTTTCCAACTTTCTCTCATCTATTTCTATTTCCTCGTCCAAATTAGATTAGGATTCTCTTTTTGTCCTAAAGTCTCTCCCCTAGTAGCTCTCTCCCTCTCTTTTTTTCCCTTACATGCATCCTTCTCTCTCTTTCCTAACCTCTCATGATCTATCTTTTCCTTCTCTCTCTTGACAACTCACTTCTACCTCCTACAATTCCTCCCTCCTTTCTCTCCCCCATCTCAACGCTAATCTTACTCTCTCTAACCGAATCCATCTCTCCTATTTTATCTCCCCCTACCCACAATTTCTCTCTCTTTTACTCTCCCTCTCCTCCTTGCTCTCACATCACATGAGCACCCCTATCTCTCTTCACTTTCCTAATCCCACTCTTACATGTTTTCCCTCTCTTATTTTAATTCCCTCTCTTCATCTCAAGCACCCCTCTTTTTCCTCTCTCTCTATCCTTCTCTTTTTCCACTTTTCACAAGTGTTCTCTAGGACATACACTACCTATATCAACCCATCACACACATTATTCCTTGCTGGTTTTTCTTTTATCTTTCATGGTTCTCCTTTCTTGATCACACCATCTTTTGAACGAATTTTCCTGAACAATACTGCACAAAAATCAGTCATTGCATTGAAATTCCATCACCACCATCACATCATTATTGAACCTCTTCACCTATATTTGTGTCTCCATGGAAGGACATCATCATTGCTTCCCTTCGTTCATTCGCACCATGAGCGGCTAAGCTCCCTTTTTATCCTTAGGTTTTGATGAAGTTTTACTTTATTATTATTTAATTTCTAATTGTAATGCATACTTGATTGTTTGATGTTGAAGACTCCTTTTCTTGTGGATGATTTTTAATTGTTAAATTAATTTAAAATATTTATCTATGTGATTCATTTATTCAATAAAAACAATTGTATTTTATATTGATTTTTGGCAAACATTAACAATAGACTTTAACCAATCGAACTAAGCATGCTAAGAGAAGCGATAGACAATAGTGTTTGATAGGATTATTTATGCTTAAGATAGCCAGAGATTATATTTTTGTGGTTGCATTGGAACTTATAGTTTCAGTGAACCTAAATATGAACTAAAGATTAGGTAATAATACCAAAACGGATTCAAGACCTAAAGATTGCTTCTTCTCATTAATTATTATCTTCGTTAATTAGCTTACTTAGCTTTAAATTGAATTCCAAATTTTACAAATTTGATTTTCAAAACAATATTCACCTCAATCTTTGTGAATTTAGTCTTTTGATTCTCTATGGGTTCGACCCCTTTCTTACCACAATCTCACTATTTAGTTAGGGTTGGGGTGTCAATGCCTCAGGTCAGGCCGATCGAGTCTGACTTAACCACTTGGAAGCCTTGCACTGTTAATGCCCATTTAAGTAAACGACCCTAGTTTCTGAGGGCATGATAAGGCTAATAATTGGGCCGATCGATGTCGGGCTTTCATCAAACTTCCTTAAACAAGCCTTTACAAGGCCTTAACTGGGCTATGGACCTATTTAAATTTAAACGAGCTTTAAACATACCTATCATAAAATTATTTTCTTAAATAAGCTGAAGGCCCATAAATGTGACAACTCTTTAATAAAGAAGAAAAGTGAATTGATAATATAGTAGTTCTTTTTTTTTTTTTTTTTTTTTTTTTATGACTATTACAGCTTACGAAACAAAGGTTAATTAAATAAAAATTCATTACAAAGCATAAGGTAAGAAAATTTGATTAGTTTCTTCCTAATAGTGACAAATAAGAATTTTATGTAGTATTAAAGGGGTCAGGCTACTAGTCGGTTCAAGTCAGGCGCCTAACGGGCTAACTACCTGCACTGTGAACACCCGTTTAATAAACATAGGTCGCCACATTTATTAATCGGGTCAGTCTAGGTCGGGCCGTAAACGTGTTGGGCTCGATCGGGCCTACCGGTGGGAATTAAGAATTGACACCCCTAAGTTAGGGTTTATTTTGATTCGGTATCATAATTTGATCGTTGTCGTGAAACGGGACGGACCCGGATCCCCATTCTGGGTTTTTAAGCGTTGAGTTAACAGCTGTCACAATATAATGTTTTGTATTGTGTATTGATTCTTCTACAACTGCAGAATACATACATACATATATATATATATATATATATTTTGAGAGAGTCGGCTTTACAAGAATATAAGATAAACATTACAAAGAAAGATTGGAAAGATACAAAAAAAGCAGCTCCTTGAGCTGCATTTGCATGCTTTAATGCAAAGTTCCAAGGGAAAAAAATGCTAGGTAGGCAGGTGAGTGCTAACCATGGAGTCTCAAAGCAGTGCTCCGAATTTTATTCTGCTTTATATGTACCGCCTCTTGTGCACCGGATAACAGACCAAAACTGAAGTTCTATCCAGGCTTGACAATTACTTCAATGAGGGTAAAGACCAAAGAATAATATACCATCCACAAGGGAGAGTGAAGCAATAACAAGCTTGGCATCTTACGAAAGAAAGGACTGATTAACCATGTTTGCACAGGGACTGTAGTTTTAAATAGCTGTTAAGTGGGAACCAAAGGGCAAAGCCTAACATGAATCCAGATGGATACATTACAGAAATGGAAGTCATGGTGACAAGGGGCTCAGGCAGCAAGATACCATGACAAGAAGCTGAAGCAGTAGTGTTGCAACAAATTACAGACAAGCAGAGTCGAGATATGAATGAAGATTCAGCATCTTGCTCTGCCTAAAAAACAATTTGGTATTATAATCTGGCTGCTCCTATCTATTGGGCATCTGTTGGCTGTGGTAGGCAAGGAGGCAGTGGGGATTGCATGAGATATGAATGAAGATTCAACTAAGGATCGCTGTCAACTATATACAGAAGCAGAGAAGTTCACACGAAACTTCGATAGTTGTATAACCAACATCATAGAAGCAAGAAAATCAAACAGGGATGAGACTCTCCTAAGACAATATCTTTTTTAGCCATTTCCAAAGATAATGAAAATTAAAAATGGAAATCTCTACTCCCGCATTTAATGTAATCAGATGCTTTCAATACCTGAAGAGGAAATGTATATCTCTACCCCAACCCCCACCAAAAGTAGGACCAGCAAACACTACACAAGTATTTAAACTTAGAAGTACGTAGCCTCAACAATGCATTCTTACATTGATGAAGTTGCTTGACCCAACCTCAATCCAATTGCTCCATCTGCAACATCAGACAGTTGTAAGACTAGCAATGATGTATGGAGATGAAAGTTGGGTGGGAAAGAAATAATGTATAAATAAACTCGGTGTATCCGAAATGAGGATGTTGATATGGATGCTTGTAGAACTAGAAAAGTTTAAATAACAAGTGAACAAACTGGAGCTAATTTAGTAGTAGCTCCATTACATGATAAGTCAAGAGAGAGTTGTTTATAGTGGCATGGACATGACCTACAGAGAGATCATTCAATACACAGGTTAGGAGTCATATATTCAAATTGGAGGAGCTAAAAAGGCTAAGGGCAGGCCTAAAATGACAATAGGAAATGTGATGAACAAAGGTAGGCATAGCTAACACTGTAACAAGTATGATTTGAATAGAGTCGATTCGCGATGTACACATTGATGCTGCCTCCCCTAACAATTCGAGCTTTTAGGTGAATCGGTAGAAAAGAAAGTATCATAGCAGGGAGGTCAAGTGTTCAACTCTTGAGAAGTGTATCGAAAGAGTGTTTCCAACTGACATTTCTTCTCCCTTGTTGCCGTGTGGAGGAAATGTCGTGTGAGCTCCACGTGCAAGGAACATGTGATCTTAGCCTGCACATGTAAGGGAGTGTTGATGTAAATATTGACGCTGCCCTTCCCTAACAGTTCGAGCTTTTAGGTGAATAGGTAGGGAAGAGGTCCATGCAGCCATCCACATTTAATCACGATAAGGATGAGTTGAGTTGTCTTGTGTTATATACAGTACCATCTAAAAAGACTAATTTGACTCCATTTAGGGTTCCAAACCAACTAAACGAGTACCCATTCAAGTTACCTAAACTAACACTCATAAGAAAACCCGACAAGTATATTTAACTAAATAAACAACAGGGCCTCACCAATTAAGGGTCTTAATTAAACATAAAATTTATAAACACCCCTTGGGTTAAATAATTGGGCTTCAAAACTGAACCCATTACAACTAGAAACCTGTAAATGAAGACCCCAACACTCATGATTCCAACTAAGGCACCAATAAGCTTGAAACACCTTTATGCATCTAACCTGCATCATATCTCCTAATGAAATTTGGAAACATATATAAATCAACCAAGACTGACTTCAGGCACCCAAAGTTGTCTGATCCTCCAGAAGCATTTCAAATGAGAAACCCCAATAAATGTCATGCACCCTTAAAATATCGATGAATAGACAGAATTGATTTATGGCACCACCTTAAATATAGGCATCCAAAAGAAGCAAGAAAGTTCTAAATCAGTGAAGATATTATAGATAGATCATAGCATAGGCAAAATTGAAGATGCAATTATAAGCTTTGTCCCCTCTTTTTGGAAGGGGTCGGGAAGCAATGTGTTATGAAATAATTTCTCATTGCCATAGTAAGAGTAAGATTTTGTACTCCATAACAAAGACAATCTTGTCTTCTACTCAACATCACAGTAAGAGCACGATCAATACTCAAACTTAATGAGAAAAAAGCTCTACAGTACTTTGAGGGGGGGTGTGTGGAATGGAACAAAGTGAGGAAAGGACTGTGTGACTCAGAAGGGAGGAAAATTGGAATATTAAGCAACCATAAATTACAAGGATAAGCTAGTTTTTCAAATAGAGAGTACTACAACCAATCTGTCTACTCACATTACTAAGGTCTCATGTCTCGACTTCACTCTAGATAAGCGAATTGTTTTGGCAAAGCGATTCCAGTGAGTGTACTATTCTTACTCAGATATTAAAGCTTATGCCAATATTTCACTTTAGCACCAAAATACCAAATTCCCGCTGTTTCCTTGCAACTAAACTTTAAGAGGCAAGGGGCTATGTGGTGCACACTCTTCACTGAATAAAGAGGAAACCGAAACTGAATCCCCAATTCAATATTAGAATACATCCTGAAAGAACAAGAAGAAAATAAATATATCAATGACATGGTCTTAATACCAGTCTTGATATTTATTTGCAATAAAATAGGAGGTGTATTGATATCTGACTGCAACAAAATAAGGGTTCAGGAGCTGTCGGTTGTCTGATCCCTTTTGTTTTAAAATGAAGTAATAAACCTTAACTAGGCCATTAGCCAAAACAGGGGAACACAATAAGGATTTACAAAGCTGTTCGTATAATAATAATAACAGACGTTAAAGAGCTACACCAAGAACTAAAAAGACACAAGAGAAGAAACGGGCCCAACAAGACGATACGTTTTGCAAAGTTAAGAAATGCAACTGTATCAAATGACTCATGGTGCTAGCCCAATGGTTTGATAACAATAAAGAATTTTTAGGTCAAATTGTAAAGATGACATACGAACAGCAGAATCAAAGAACCAGGAATAATTTTCCAGAGGCAAACTAAATCAGATAGGCTTCAGCTACAAGTATGGAAGTCAATGAAATGATTACTAAACATCTTAGAGCTGCCATTTCTTGACACTGACTCACACATCATCATACACATGGATACTCCTCTCCAAGTTTAGCACACACAAGGATAATCCTCTGTAGATCTTCTTCAGCCTTCAAAGTCAATGACCTATCAGAATCGAGTATAAGAATAGTGACTGACAGCCAAATGAACTCAACTAAGATGGCCGGCTTCCAGAAAGTTCCCCTTGAGTAGTTGAGTGTGAAATACAAAAGAGTGAATGAAAACCGTACAACAAGAACACAGTTTTATTAACATGACAGGGACAAGAAGAAACAAGACACAGCCCTACAACGATGACAATCCAGGCCAAAACAAACAACAAAACAGCAACAACAAGGCAAGCCTTATGCAAATAACCAACAGAGACAACTAACAGTGAATACAACGACCCCCCAACAACAGAACCAATAGAAGCCCGCCAAAGAGAACCTTTCACAGACTAACGGTCAATCAACATCAGAGACCATTTACTCAAGATCAAACTTTTCTTTCAAATCAGAAAAAAAATAAAATAAGAATTTCTATTTGAAATGGGATGAAAGATACCCATGAAGGTACAGTTCTTAATTTCGAACACAAAGATGGATAGCATCAGCACTATAAAATATCTCAATTTGCAAGATCTCATACTGCAAAACATGTCTGCTTTGCCTAAGGGATGCTGAGAGTATTCCCTGTCTTCTCTTTAGCTGCCCTTTCACCCATCATGTATGGATAGACAATATGGCCTCCACCAATGGATAAGCGCCTCTAGATGAAAAAATTTTCATCTGTTTGAGATACTGTCTAACCAGCTTCAGCAAGAGGTAAAAGGTTGTGGCTTATAGTCCTAGGAGCTGTTATCGGAGCCTTTGGAGAGCCAGAAATGCCAGGCCTTTAGCAACCATACTGTGCTAGGCTCTCTGCTCATGCATTGGTAAATGGGTAATGCATAATCTCTTATGATGTGCTTCTAGTACTGATGAATTTAGAACCATTAATATTCAAAATCATTGGGGTACCTTTTTGTATAGGGATGGGTAAACCTTCATTCTCTCTGTCTATATGGCTGTGAGATGACAGACGAGCAACAAGAAAATCTAACACCATTTACCAAGAAATTGACCAAGCATCCAGTTCATTTGAAACACCAAGGTATAACTTATGACTTGCATAAACAGTAAAATGGTTCTGGAAGCTAAGTTAGTTCAACAACTCATGAAAGGGAAAGAAAAAAAAACCTAGAAATTTCAAGCAAGATAAGAACACATCCATAACAAATCCAGGAACAAATTAATAACATATAACCACAGATGTTACATACTTGCATTACTAACAGTTAAACAGGATCGTTTAACACTGTCCTGTAAACCGCATCGATCACTATGTTCATATAACTTGATCGAAATTCAGATAATTTCTTCCACACAACCACTTAGAAATGCATAGGTAAACACCATCTTAGTAATTCCAGAAACAAATTGAAAGAGCAAACCTCACTGTTTAACTGCAAATTTCCAAAGACACTTCCATTCTCATTCAATGAGGCAATTGTGAATTTCAATCAACCTGCTCCAGTTAAATGTGCAGGAAGTAACTCCGAAACTCCGAGACTCCGAGACTCCGAGCTAAATTAGGAAAAGCTATTATAGAGAAGACCAGAAAAATGAAAATTGCCAACCCTAGTGAAGCCGCTAGGGCTGCAACTCGGATAAGCTGGACTGGGTTAAATACTCGAGCCCAGCCTGAGGTCACTTGACATCAGTCCTAGCCCTGGCCTGGCTCGATTGGGCTGATCTAGAAAATTGCCAACCCTAGCCCAGCCCAGCCAAGCCCAAGACTACTCAGAGCCCTAAAATGAAGAACGATTTGAACCCTTACTTGAGCAATGGCAACCCTCACAATGCCTGATGATTTCATACACATTTGTAATGTTACGTAAAGCAGACACTTATACTGCATGTGAATCTAGCTCAGGTAAGCAAGGTCAAACAGAAGCCCTCAGTACCGAATTGAATCAAATAAGTGAACGGAGACAATTGCTTGCTCAATTGGTTGGTACCTCAGCAGTAGAGTTTATCAAGATTCACGGGTTCAACTCTCCTGTCTTCACTTTGTGCTATAAGGCATCCCTCCCCCCACTCCCCCTTTTGTCCAGTAATGGGCTGGCTATATGTGGGCCATTTCCAGCCCATACAGAAATAAGTCAAGAGATTTTTTTTTTTTTTTTTTTTTTCGCGAAGGTGGGGAGGGAATCAGGAAATAGACTAAATAGAGGAATAAATGAATTAGAGATTACGACGACCTTGAGCTACTAATCCACCTTCACCATAGCCACCAATATAGTAGCAACACAAACGTTGGAAGAAAAAAAAATCTCAAAAGGTGATTATGAGAATTTGTATCTGGGTTTTAGATGCTCAGCTGCTTATGAGAATCTATATCTGGGTTTTAGCTGAGCATCACAGTTAACATCCTCTATAAGAAAAGAGGTAGTAACGTCCCAATGAGTAGCAGACATTATGGCTGCTACATGTTTTCGCTAACTTGTCAATGATATTGTTAGAATCACGATAACAATGGGAAATTGTCAATGAAGAGGTATCAAGGAATGCTTTGCAAAATCACCATTGTTGTTTGAACATTCATGGAATGTTATGATTTTTAATTCACAAAATCACAGGTTGAGAGTCACATTTTATCCAAAGCTTCCTCAAATTCATTTGCATAGCCTGGAAGACACCGAAGAAGAAGGTTGCAAACTTACCACAAAGTCTATAGAGACATAATTTACAAAATATCTAATTGGCTTCCCATTACTGTTTCTAAAAAGTTCACTTACTTTTAATCAACCTAGATTTCCAACAGAACAATCATTTATGTTCAGCTTGATAAAATCCTACTTAGGAGGCTGCTAAATTACTTCCATAATTTTTGTAATCCAAACTAGACACAATTTTGACCTTCAATTAACCAGAAAGCACTAGTTCACAAACTGACTTGGGGATAAAGGATCCATTACATGCCAAGACACATAATGGGGTCACCACAATATTTTCTCTCCTCAAAGCCCCCTATTTATGATTCATAACTTAGGCCTTCCATTTGAATTTGATGGTCTGCCAGTTCTGGATAGAGTAGTCTAAATAACAGCTTGAAATTTCTAAATTTCCCTTTGTGTGTCAACACGCAATCTTTTGGTTTCCAGTCAATCCTTTCTTTATACTTTAGCTTTGCATCTTCATATCTATGTTGTACCTTCCAAAAGTTAGGCAGTTCTATTGTCGCCGATCCAATGTCCATGACTTTCAATCCAATTTTCTTTAGGCCCCGTTTGTTTAGGAGGAGTTTGTGGTGGAAATATCTAATTACTGGGTCCCACATGTTGGTGGGGTTAAAGGTAGGGAAAGTAAAGTTGTAGGAAAGTTAAGACTTCCCCACCCTGACCTTGTTTGGTTAGCACATAGATGTAGGAGAGAGAACAGAAGAATGAAGAAAGAGAGTCATTAATTGTAATGACTTCCCACCCCACAAAGTCCCACCAATTTGGTAGGACGTTGGAAGGAGATGGGGTGAAAGCCACATCAACAGAGAAGAAAGCTCATCTCCCAATGTTGTCTAGAGTATTTCCCATCACATTATATCAAACACATGACTTTACCATGCTTTTGGGAAAATAAGTACAATTCTTCTACCCCTTAAATCCCACCCCATCAAAACCCCCATAAACAAACAGACCCTTAGAGTTGATTTTTTTATTCTCCAACTAATGATTCCTTTTGATAGTCATTCAAATAGTTTTATGGATAGGTGTTACCAAGGCTCTCAATATAGGAGAACCATTGTCTAGGGCAATGGGTAGGTATGCAGTAATAAATTACCATGACTATAAAGTATAAGAGGGTCCATCGTAGTGTCATAGTTCGTAGTTTTGTGTGTGGTTTTTTTTTGTTTTTTTTTTTTGGGGGGGGGGTGGGGGGTGGGTTGGGGGTGGGATTGGGGGGTGGAAGAATAATTGACCACTTTAGAGTCGGATACATGGAATTCAAGCATCCAAGAAATAACCATTTTAATTTAAGTTGAATAAACTTTCAACTTTAAATATGATATAGGTTTTTTATGCTTTCTATATCTATGAAAGTTTCACAAGTTATGCAAACTAAAAATCCTCTCATAATTGAAGACGGTTTGAATTATAAGGACTGGAAGGAAAACCTGAAATCTATTCCATCGTTAGAGGACTCTGTACAATCAATAGACAAGCTCATACTTAATGAAATACCCATATATCTTTCTAACGGTTCTTCGGAATCAGCTCACTTATGTAAGTGACAGAATACAAGACATCGTAACTCAACAAACAACCTCATACTTAATGAATTAGGAAATGCATACAATAAGCTTGTAGTTTGTATGAGAATTCTCATTGCTGCGATGCTGACTTATGGGTCATTTATTAGCAGTCAACAAAGAAGCCAAATGAGTTCATATCACCAAC
Organism: Macadamia integrifolia; assembly: GCF_013358625.1. Lineage (NCBI taxonomy): Eukaryota > Viridiplantae > Streptophyta > Magnoliopsida > Proteales > Proteaceae > Macadamia > Macadamia integrifolia. The sequence goes on along the minus strand of NC_056557.1, from coordinate 24,485,441 downwards.
ACTCCAAGTGCATGGACAATGCACTACATACTGCTAGAGCCATTAAATGCCGCCAACCTTGAAACCATGAAATCAATGACGCTCTATTCTAAAACTTTAATGCCTTTCTGGATAAAACCGGATACACCAACAATCCCAACTTCAAGTTCGAGGAGTAGAAAGCTAGATGAGCCCAGGACAACACTCCTCACCCCATATTCATGTGTATATATACTTGCAAAAACACAAGTGCAAATGCACGTGTAGGGGAATATAATTTTTAGGTTTTTTTTTTTTATCAAATTAGTGTGTATTTGTGACGAAACATTTTCTTAGTGTCTTTTTGTTTGGAAACATTTAGGAATAAGCCTACTTTCATCGAGAATAATTAAATATGGGTTTCAACAAATGTTCCAGTGCAGGTTTTTTCACCAATTTCATGTAATTTCATTGAATCCCCCTGCAAAACCTAAGATTAATACTATATTTTTCACACATAAAATTTCACTTTTAAATATATCATCCAACCTTTCATGGTGTGCATTCAATTTAGCAGCATTAGGGTGGTTTACAAGGACTGTGATTCCAAGTTCAGGTAAAACGGCCATGGTTCTCTTCTGAACTGAAGTTTTTTAGTTGCTTAATTGCCACCATTGGCTTGCCCCTTATAAACACCCTTTGTAAACTGCTGAATAACCACTTTTGCCAATCACAACCAAGGTAACCTCTTTTGAAAATTGCCAGTTATGTTAAGTTTACTTGCCATTGTATTTCAGCACTGTTTGACTGAGCCATCTGTGGTTGGGATCAAGCTATATGCCCTACATCAGCAATGCATTAGTTTTGCATTATGCTTCTCTACTTATATCCCATGTTATTTGGTGATCCAACAATTGACAACTCTCTAATCAAGATCACAACTATGAAAAAGTACTGAAAAAGTCTTTGAAATTATTTTTGAAAATTGAAAATTCTTGAGATTCCGAAAGCAGTGAACCATAAGGAACTTTAACAGTAACACAAACTTTGGAATGTAATACATCAAAAAAAGAAAAGAAAAAAGGGGAATTGAACATAAAAGATGAGTGAGGAGGTAGAACCATACATGCATTATCACAGAGAAACAATGTAGGGGTGAGACAGAGGGAGAAGTCGAATAATGGGACAAACAAGTTAAGAGAGTCAAAGACAAAATATATAAGTCTACCACGGTCAGTTAGAGATTCCAAGAGAGATAGAACGCTTTCAAGCCAGTACCGTCTAACCCTACTCTGTCCTAATCTTTTTCTGATCTTAGTAGCCAGTACTATCTAACCTACCCACAGTGGAATGCTTCGAATAAGAAAGTTAGATCCGAGGCCAAGATATTGTATGTACATTATATCATTATAACTATAATATTAGAATTAAGAAGGAGCTTACCGCATTAAGCCAGGAATGAATGGTTGAGTCTGCAACGATTTTACCATGTTTGAAGAATTATTGAAAAACAATGCAAGAAAGATTAATTTACATAAAATAAAAAGCAAGAATGATTGGAATTTACGGAGCCAGAATCGTCTCTGGAAAGGTTTCGCTTTGCACTACCTTCAAGCATCAATCTAAAGAGGGACAAAATTGTGGGAAGAGATAAAACTTACATGTTCCTTATCACTGAGAGAGAGAGAGAGAGAGAGAGAGTTAAAAGAAAGGGGTAAAAAAAGAAAGAGTGGGTGGGAGGAACGTGTGAGAGTGGGAGGGAGAAAGACTTTTAGGGAAAAAAAAAAAAAAAGGAAAGAGAGAGAATTTTAGTAAGAAAATGAAAGAAAGCGTTTTAATTAAAATAGAAAAGTGTATAAAATCTTGTGAAAGTGGGGCTTCCTTTCTTGCTCACATCAATTCTGAAATTTTTTTTGACGTGGTCTCAAGACCTCGATTTCATATAATGAATTAGTGGATTTTTCTTCCCCTGCTGATGGCCATGCTGAAGGTGGGGGATTAAATTTTCCGGGCTTTGTATTTATTTATTTTCCCTCATTAATGAAATTCTCTGAATCTTTAGCCAAAAAAAGGCGGAAAATCAAAATTTAGACTATATTTAAAAGTGATAAATGTGAAATAGGGAAAGGATTCTTATATAGGACCGACACAATGGGATCGACATCCATCATCGTTCGTCGCTGCTGTTCTGAATGATCGTTGGTTGAATGGGGTCTTGGAATGGTGAAAGAAATAGTAACTTATTACAAGAATATTTTAGGCACTTCATATTTAACAAGGGCATTTTGGTACTTAAAATAAAATATTATTGCTGACATCAACATGACAGATACTGACGGTAGGAGGTCTAAGTATAATTTGGTGAAATAGAAGAGGTGGTCTTATAATTGTGGCATTCTCCAGGGGGTGGCACTGTAAATTTTCCTTTTTTTTAATACTAGAAATTAATTATTAAATCATTAAAATGAGATCAATTTAGTTTATTTATGAACTTTGCCACAATCATCCCTAGCATGGGTATTCTTGTCATTTCTTAGGTCATTTTCTCAAATTCCTTTTAATTATTTAACATGTAAGATGGGTGTGCACTACATTTTGACACATTAGGAGAACCTTCGAGTGATGATGATTGGGACCCAACTGACTCCCATGGCGAAAATGACCATTTTTTTTTTTTTTTTTGGATCAGCCAAAAGAAACAGGTCCATTAAGCACCAATATTTACATTACATACCATATCCGTCATTTCCTACTATTTAGTGATTCATAGCCTATAGATTTTAATGCTCCCACATACCTATTCCTAGTTTTAATACAAAATCTAGGAGAGGTAGGATGGTTGTCCATCTCACAACTTAGAATAATTAAAGTTCTTGGCCATAAGGTTAACAATTTATCATATTCTTTGTCAAAAAATAACTTAAGATCATCCGCATCATTCCAAACTGTAGCCACAGTCCACTTCATGGTCCTTGCCCTTATCATCCCTTTCAAAAGACCTAAAACCTCCGCCTCACCACCTTTTCCTATCAAGAGATAATTTGCCTCACATAAGATACATCGTTTTTGAAAAATAAAATCTATTGCCCATGCAGCTATAATTTTTTGTTTATTACTGACACTTGTAATGATAAGAGTGATTGTGCTATGTATCGAAGGCGTTGATGTGAGATTTTGGTCTGAGTTGGATATCACCTGAGCCTCCGAATTATTGTAAGTATTTCCATTCGCAATTCAAAATTCAATGTGCATAACAATGGTGAGTTTTATTTCTGTGATTCCAGAGAAAATAACAAGTGATTATAAATAAATAAATAAATAAATAAATAAATAACCACTTCAAGTCTTTTTTGGGAATAAACCAGAATTGAAACAAAAATTGATCAATTTATTGAAGATTCTCTCTCTCTCTCTCTCTCTCTCTCTCTCTTTATGGAAGCATCCATCAGCCTTCTATTTTAAGCCTTGTTGTGAAGTCACGAGTGGTTGAATGTGTGGTCCTCCTCTACTCTCTCTTTCGTATCAGAAAGCCAGTGTTGCATTAAACTGGGTTTCAGTATCTTATTAATGAATACTGAAATTGTTGCATGATGGGTACTATGCCCACTTTAGATGTAAATGGTGGGTAGGGCTACTTAGCTTGCAGAGACAAATGAACCCCACAAGAATGCAATTATTGTTGTTACTGGGTAGTGTTGTGTTTTGGGTTGCCCTAATGAATGACTGAATGAATAAAGCAATCAAAGACCACACACGCTTTTTATTTAAAAACAAACGAAGCTAGTCAAGGAAATTTCACAGGAAGAAGAAAAGGCAAAGAGCACTGAGACTCACGGGCTCATGATGTATATTGTTGAAATTGTATATTGGCATTCACTTTAATGAGTGTACAATGGTGCTCTTATATAGAGATTACAGTTATTGAGTTATAGACAAACTCAATGATCACATGTGGGAGACTCAAACTCTAATAGTAATGGGGTAAGACTCTGTTAACATATGTGAGTAATGGACAGAAAGTCTATTATCACATGTGAGAGTCCTATTACAACTCTGCTATCTCATGAGGTAGTCTTGGACTGTAAGTAGTCTCTATAGTTTGTGCTCACTGAAAATACCTACAATGTAGGAGAGGTTGTTGAGTGTGAGTATGACTCTAGAGGTTGAGTTCGAGTGGGACGCTAAGGCTCTGTACTGTGACGATTCTGCTTTTTTAACATGATTTTGGGGCTAGCACACTTTTTTGCATTACTATTTTTTTGGAGTGATTCTGCATCTTAAATGTTGTATGGTAATCGCAAAAAAAAATTGATTTTGTAACTTGAAAGAAACAGAAACATGTATGGTTCGTACTTAACAGAATCGTTTCTGTTAGAAACCAATATTTACATAAAGTGCCATCTTCACCATGGGTGTCAAAGTTGTGATTTCTAAATAAAATCTAAGGATAGTCAATGGTTTTTTAATAAATTCTAAGTTATGAAAATCATTATTACCCAAATAACTTAAGTTGAATGAGACAAATAAGAATATCTCCATATCAACAACATGGTGTTCACTTCAAATATGAAATATTTGGCCGTGTTTCCTTGCCATATAAAATATGAAATGTTTCAACAAAAATATGATCTATCATAATAACATAAAAGTATGAACAAGAATAAATTCAAGTATTGACATAATTCTTAAAGTATCTAATTATGAACTTAAGGGCATAAATTAAGTCTTCCAACTTAATTCTTAACTGCAAAACATGTCCCACTACTTCAAAGTTTAAATCCAATCATCAAAATGTAATCATGTAATTTGAGCCATTCTGGCTTTAACAGCTAACTCATTTGCAATCTTTTTCTGAAGATCATCCATCTGTCTTCTTCTTTCTGCTAAGCTTATACTAATGTGAGCCGGTGGTACATAATCTTGAATTTCTTCAGGCTCCTCATTCCACCAATTTTCACCAAACTCCTTAAAATTCTTGTCTGCAATTTCTTCCTCCCGAATGAAGTTGTGAAGTGCACAACAAGCAATGACGATGCATGTTTGGGTGATCAGTGGAAAACATGGCATTTTGCTGAGAATTGGAAAACGCTTCTTCAAATAACCAAAACTGCGCTCTATGACATTCCTAACAGAAGAGTGTCTATTATTAAATAGCTCTACTGCTGTCCTTGGACGTCTATTCCTATAATCATTTAGATGGTATCTTTGTCCTTTGAACAGCGTCAAGAACCCAGTAGTAGATGGATAACCAGAATCAACCACATAATATTTACCTAGCACGTAAAGTGAAAAGTAATGAATCAACACAATATGTAAAATAGAGCATAATCAACTTGTGAGGTTAAGATTTAGAATGTACTAGGTGGAGGATGAGGAAATTCAAATTTAGGGTTATTCAATGCCTCATTGAATACTCGACAATCATTTGCAGAACCCTCCCAACCAGCGTACACAAAAGTGAATTTCATGTCAAGGTCACATGCACACATAACATTCCAGGTTGTATCTCCTTTCCTTCCTCTGTACGGTATTTGTTTGGATAGAGGTACAGAAGCACTAACATGAGTGCCATCAATCGCGCCAATGCAGTCCTAGTACCAATACATGGATATTCATCAAATCAAACCACGTATAACCACAAAACAACATAATCATTGTTTTAATTATAAGCAACATACCTTGAAGAAAGGATAGAGCTTTGGTTTTTCAAGAATCTGTTTAGGGCAACGACTGAAGTTTGGAGGTTTGATATTCTCTTGTCCGAGTAGTATGAAAGCACGTAACACTTTCTTAAAGTGTTCACCTATAGGGTTAAGAGAACGCTGAAAGTGTTCTGCTATGTCTCTATACCTATCATTGTGACCAACGATAGATATAAACATTGCCAACTGCTCATCCACTCTTAAATATTGACTATCTTCCAACCAACCACGTTGTCATATTAATGCTTCAAGGTTGAGGAAGACATGGCATTCCATTTTATACTATTCATAGCATCTGTCTACATGTCCGTTTAGAACCTCACTCACTCGCTCTGGTCCTGTCAATTTACTATCTCGTATGGGCTCTCTAGTGTATAATGAATCACGTGCTTTCATCAACAACATCATACACATCATGATTTCTGCATCAGTGTCATCCCTTTCCATTTGTTCAATGTGTTCCCTAGATGCGATCATTCTTTGATCCATTCCTATAATATAAAATTAGAAATATGGAAACACATCAAACCATAAATTTGAATAAATATCCAAGACACCTTAAAAAAATAAAGGAAAACATAGCAAACCATCAAAGTTAAAAGTAGTGTCAAGGTACAATGAACAAATATTCAGAACATCAAATACTACAGTTATAAAAAAAAGTCAAGACACAGTCATCCATAACATCTTAAAAAGTGAAGAAAAACATAGCAAACCACCAAAGTTAAAAGTAGGGTCAAGGCACAATCCAAGTAGAGTTATCAATCTATCTAATTAAAAGAACTTTTCAAGAAGCAAACTACTGAAGGGTACGAAGGAGTATTGACTTCCGATGAGGAGGGCAGGAAATTAATGCTTCTCTCCATTGCGGGTCAGCCATTAACTTCCGAAGTGCTTTCTCGTATAGTGCTTCATCTAACTCATATCCTGACTCAAGCACCTCCATGGCCTTAGTAATCCCGTACATCTGTTCCGCATTTTGGGTTGAAGCAGTGGACATGCTCGCATCCCGTTCTACCCTTGATTTACTCATATCTTGAATTGCCTTGAATGCCATTGACCAATCATTAGACTTGCTCCTCCTCCTTTTCGCATTTGGAGTCCTATCATGCCTAAATTAGTAGCTGGCCTTTTTTCCACTGCTTCAGTTTGAGTGTCACCTAATGGAGTAACTTCATCAGCGGAACTTGACTCATCATAAGATTCATCATCGGCCCCCAAAGTTTCCAACACGGTTGTTTGAGTCCCACTTCCTTCGCCGTCTGCATATGTATCACCAAATACCATACATAGTTCTGACCATTGTGGTAGTCCATGCTTCTTAAATCGTGCCCAAGTAGGGTTATCCTAATAAATAAAAAATATGCATAATCAAATACTTGAATTGATATATCCTGGCATTTCAAAATACTCAAATTAAATACAAATTGAGCATACCTTAATGTGCGATTCCCAGATGGATTCATCATCAACAGTACAAGTTCTTGAAGCAGTATCCCAACCAAAACCAGTTGTCTCCAATAGCTTCTTAAACTGACTATAATCCTGCCTCAGTTTGTTCACTTTGTTCTTCAATTGTACAATGGCATAGTTGACCCCAATTTTTTCTTTGAAGTTATTGGCAATGTTGTTCCAACCAGCTTTATTAAAAGTCGAAGTAGTCCTATTTCCTTTCTTAACTTCCTCTACCATCAGAACAATAAGAGTGTCTACATTTGCTTGGCTCCATTTTGTAGTCTCATTAACTGCTTGTTTTGAAGTAGACATTTTCTCACTATTTTACCAAAAAAAAAAAGAACATGAATTTAAAATCCAAATTGAAAACATTGATTTTCACCAAGGCACCCCAACCCTTAATCTATGAAACCCCTATGACCTTACTCACACAGGGCTTTCAAAGGCCTTCAATGAGGTTTTGAATACATATTGGGCTGTACTAAAATGAACCAGTGGCATTCACAAGAAAACTTCACTTCAATTCACTCCAGTAATAAATTAGAAAGATGTTATATTGCCACTTCAAAAGGACTTCTACCACAATGCTACATATATGACCTTATCCCTTTCAGTAAAAAAGAGAGAACCAAGGAATCAAATAAATGTAGAAGTCTTGAGGTAAATAATGGCCAAATAGATAGGAGAACAATACTATTACTTTTTGCAGTTTAAGTCAAACAAAGCCCAAAGCTAGGGATTCGACCTCTGAGCATGAAATTCAGATGTTCTTCAAATATATGCCAAATAGATATTATATAGTCCCTATGTTCCACAATAATCATCCCTTTGAAAAAGCCAATGTTTAAGGAGAAGGGGTTAAAGAATTAAAAACTCCCTCATTTTTCAAATTTGGCTTCCATTACTTATCTAAACTCTCTCCAAGTTGGGTGATAAATAAATGTGCTAATTAATGCAAGAGGAAGAAACTAATTTATAGAACCAAACAAGAGGGACGACATAATAAAAATTTCCATGATAGACCTACTATAAATCCCAATTCAAAAGCACTAAGAAGGTGTTTTACCTGAACAATCAGCTCATTCAACGTGACACATTCAGGATCAGAAAAAGAAAACCCAACGCAGAAAAAGCTAAAATATTGCACAAGAAAGAATGTTCAGTTACCTCAAATGGCTGAAAACCTCTCAATCTCCGTATACCCTGGAAAGAATCACCTGCGATGTCAGAAACAGTTTCAAAACCCATCATCCACTGAATACAAAATAAGGGTTTGAGCAAAAAACAGTTAAGGAAAGACCCTATCAAAGAACAAATAAGAAGGATTAAAATTTGTACCGAGCAACAAAGAATCAAGGAGACAAAGAGGAGTAAAGAAAAGGAGAAGGGGAGAATTGCCTGATCCTGTCTCTCCCAACGATGACGCTTGAATCTTTGCAGTATTGCCAGAGCCTCCAGACCCTCGATTTGTCCGGTAATTAGCAATAGAAAACAATATCAGAATAGTCATAATTTAAAGAAGTATACTTGAATTAGGTTTCCTAAAATCCGTAGGAAAACTGAGAAATAAAAAGAACTGAAATTAGTAGTTATAGTAACCCACTAGATTACCCATCCTTTTCCCCAAATAATAATATAACATAACAATCTAACCAAAGGTATATAACTTTAAACTCCAAATATGTTTGTTCCGGGGGAGGGCCAGAGAGAGAGAAATGAGTGGCAAAAACAGGTGGGATAGAAAATCAAAGGAAAGCTGTGGAGAGGGGAAAGAAAGAATTGGAGAGAGTAGAGTTTCAGAAAAAGGGAGGGGCAAGGAAGAGGAAGAGAGAAGGCAAGAGAGGGAGGGAGAAACGAGCAAGATTGAGAGGGCCTTCAAAAAGGCATTTTTTCCCCTGCAGTAAATGGATGGTTTATTCAAAAGCCTAATAGATTTTTATGATGCAGGCTTCAGATTACAAATTTCAGAACAGTTTTGGAAGAGGAAGCATAAGCTTTAAGGGTCAGTTAATCGATAGCATAAACCACTGGAATTAACAATGATTAACTCAATAACTAGAACTAGAAGTCTAGGACCAACATGGAAATCAAAGCTGAGAGTTAACAAAATTAGAAATCACAGTAGAGAAAATTTCAGAATTCTGACCTGATTTTGATGGAGGAAAGATAGAGAAGAGATGGGAGAGATAATTAATCAGGAATCCATCTAATTGAAGGCTTTGAGTCCCGCCAGAGCCTAACTTGGAAACCACCAGACCTTCGCTACCAAATCTCACAGCAGTACAGGGTCAGAAATCAACAAAATCAGTAGCAAAGAGCTTTTCTTATTCATAAAAAAATCATGGGTAGGGCAGAGCCTCCAGAGAGTGAAAAAATTTATTCATACAAAATCACTGGTTCGATCTCTTCAGATTTCTACACCTGGTTGCCTTACCTTGTAGCCCACAGAGAGTGAAAAAGTTTATATTTTTTCAAAGATGAAGGCACAGAGGAGGAGGGAGAAGAGATCAAGAAAGAAAGGGAACGAGAGTGAGAGAAAGAGAAAGAGAAAGAGAACGAGAAAGAGAAAGAGAGAGAGAGAGAGAGATCTTCGTTTACCTTGAAGATGGTAGATCGAAGATGGTAGACAAGAAAATTTGTACCGAGCAGAGCTTCTCGCCTCTCGCCTCCTTCTCCCCTCTTGTCTCCTTCTCGCCTCCTTCTCACCTCTTGCCTCCTGCTAGTGAAAATGGGGTTAGGGTTCCTTGAAACATAACAAAGTTATGTTTTGAGGGTAATTTCCCCATTTACCCTTCATAACTTATAAGTGATACATATTTCGGTGCCTTTTGCTCAGAATGAATTCTAAAAGTGAAAAGCAAGTATTTTATGCTCCAAAAAATGGATTCAAAAGTCTCATAAGTGCCCGGTTCATTTAAAAAAAATAAGAAATTGAACCGGGCTTCCCATACAGGTTTTACCTCATTTCTGTTTCAAAAAAATAAAAAAACATTAGAACCCATTTTTTAGAATGTTACAGTACAGAGCCTAACTGTCCTAATACACCCCCTCAAGGTGGGGATTTGAATGGTCAAATCCGCAGCTTGTCCCGTAGAAAGGAGAACCGTGTAGAGCTGAGAGCTTTGGTAAGGATATCGGCTATCTGGTCATGTGTTGAAATGAATAGGACTTGAAGTTCCTTGGAGGCGACTTTATCACGAACGAAGTGGA
>NC_056557.1:24450683-24472765 GCF_013358625.1 Macadamia integrifolia | reverse complement strand
GCGCATCCGCCCACCTGAGTGACCCACCCATGTGTCACTAATGATTTTAAGAAAGTATAAATAGCAGGATTTGTGTTTTATTTTCAATATCTCATTTATTACATTGAATGGTTGGTGGGAAGATTTAAGAGGAGAGAGAAACGAAGAGAGAAAAGAGAACAAAGAAGAAAGGGGAAGGAAGAGGAAGAAGAAATGGTTTTCAGCGGCGCCAAGGTTTGATCTTCCCATTCCGATGCCGAAAGAGTGATCTCCAACCCGAGATCTACGTTTAGAGGTGAGCAAAGGCTATATTCCCTAAACTTTCACTATACCCAAGTAAAACCATTGATTTGGGTAGTGTTCCTTGAGGCCTTGTAAATCCCCCTTGAGATGATGAATCTAAGGTTTAATAGATGGTCTATGTGTTGATTTTGAAGGATTTGAAGAAGTGTTTACAAGGTTGGAGGAGCATTGATGATTTGAAGTGATTTGGGGTTTTGAAGGAGTTCTTGAGCAAAGAAGGTAAGATGGCTTTCCATTCCTTAAATCTAACCTAGATCTAGGTTAAAACCATCTTATGAGATTTGAATGTATAGAGAATGGGTTTGGAAAAGCCTCATTTACTTCCCCAAAGGTTGGGAAAGGTTTTGGGGAAGAATGACATTTTTTCGCCAAGACAGGTGGGCCAACCGGTGGGCCAAATGGCCCGCCTGAGGGCAGCCGCTTGAGAGGGTAGGCCCTCAGGGCCAATCGGCGGGCCCAACCAGTGGGCCGACCGACGGGCCAACCTGCCCGCCAGTCTTAGCAGGGCCCTCGGGGCCAACCGACGGGCAGGTGCCTGCCCATCGGTTATGACCGATGGGTCAGGACTGGTGGGTCAACCTACCCACCGGTCATGACTGGTGGGTCATGACAGGTGGGCTGTCCGACCCACCCGAGAGGCTCCCAACGTGATTTTTACATCCGAATGGACCCAAAACGGATGTGCGGCCTTCTTTTAGGATTCTAAACATGATTTTGTCATCAAATCTTGTTAATTTTGACCCCAAGGTGGTGAAATAATGACCTCGGTCACTTATGATAGGTTCACCAAAACTTACGCTTCTCGCACCGGATCTCACCCGTACCAGGCGTGAGTCTTTGTACACTACAGGTAAGTGGGGAGAGGAAGTTTGGCCTTGTTTCAAGGCTTGTTTGTCATTCATCTAATTATATCTAGACTAGTCATGTCATCATGCAAATGCTATGTAGCTTAACCATCCTCATATTTTATGCCATGTGCGCTGTGTTTATTTCTCAATGCCAAATGATGATATGCTTATGTGATGAATGTTGACATCATTGTGCATGATGCATTAATAGACTAAATGCCATAGTTGGCTTGAAAACGAGTGTATTGGTGGCCTGTGGAATGGGACGCGGTGGCACTATGCAATCGTGCTATGTCATATAGGAGCATGCGGTTTAGGATTATCATCTTTCCGTGCTACAACCCTTCCCAACAGGGGTTGAGGTGTTGGGTTACCATTTGGGGGGAAGCAGTGGTCGCGGTTGTCAGGTCACTATGGTGGTTAGACATATGCCCAACTGGTCATTAGGACAGTCGGCAACCTCGGTGGTATATTCAAGAGGGTCAATCGTACTACTTTTAAATTACTGGAGTCAGCACCTTTAATTTCTATCATTTACTTTATGTTGAGAGCTGGTGGTCGGCATGTTTTACTTTTCTGAGTACTCAAGGTGGGCCTTCTCCGATAGCCCTATGGGCGAATCGTGGGATGGAGTTCGCGGCTCGTACCCGGAGTATACGCGCACTGTGGTTGTAGTAGCACTAAACCAAAGACTTAGTAATGTTGTTTAGGTGGATGTGATTAAAAATGAATTGCATAGGATATAGTGCATATGGTTGTGATTTGTTGTATGGACTGCTGTGTGGTCCTTCTTTTCACTTACTGAGCTAGTGAGCTCAACCCACGTGTACACCTCTTTTAGATGATTTTGCATGTCATCAACCTGAAGAGCACGGGTCGAGCCCCAAAGTTGAATTCCCCGAAGAGAATTGGTGGGTCCCTGAGGAATTAAAGCACAGCACGGATTGCTCGTGCGAGGGCTGTGCTGCGGGACCGCAGTTTTGATACCGAGTTGAGCTTTAGTTTTAATACCGAGCTGAGCTTTACTTTTGATACCGAGCTGAGCTTTACCTTTTGATACCGAGCTGAGCTTTACTTTTGATACCGAGCTGAGCTCTACTTTTGATACCGAGCTGAGCTGTACTCTTTGTGTTTTTGATAATCCCTTTTATGTACTTGATATGTAAATTGTATTCTTTTGTGTAAATATTATGCCTGCGGGCCCACATGTACTTAACTATGTATTACAATTTGAGTATCAAGGATAATGTGAATATTTACAGGTAAATTAAGTCTTCCGCTGAACTGATGAACACTTTCTTAGTTGTGTGTATGCTGTGGTTGGACACTATATCAGATGATCCTGACAGGTTTGGGTTAACCGGTGTTAACCCGGTCACCAGTCTGGTTCTATGTGAACAGGGTGTGACAACGGTGGTATCATAGCGGTGATGCTCTATTCCACTCATAGCATACCATTAGACCCCATAAAATCTATAATAGGAAATGGGATTGGGTTAATGTAAAAAAAAAAAAAACTTTAAAGATTTAAAAGCCAAAGAAAGAAAGTAATAAAAATGGTTGCATTTAATTATTGCATTCATGGCATGCATGAGAGAAAATAAAAGATTAATTAATTGATGTCATAACCCATCGAGTATGAGTTTAACGAAATTTCGGCAGCATAACGGCACAAACGAGATTTCCAAAAATTTTCCACACAAACACCTGATAAACAACATATATATAAATATCAATGATCAAAATTAACAAAAGACACCATAACTAAACTACACAAGTATTCAAACATACAAATTCACCACAAACCACCATCAAAATACATCACCCCACAAATAAGTCCAGTTACAGAGAAAGTACAAAGAATGAGAAAAGAAAGAAAAAATACAATAAGATCAACAACATGAAACAAGTGAGAAGCTGGTGTGGACGAGCTAAGTCCTCACTGATCATCGTCATCATCATCGTCCAATACTACTACTTCGTTCACCTGAGGTCTAGAGTTAACGTTGAGTCAACGGTCGTAGTAGCCAAACCTCGAGTTCACCAGCTGTACATCCCTCCGAAGTCGGGCAAAATCTACTGAAATGGCATTGGTCGTGGTATCCAAGTCCTGGCCCAATCTGAGAAAGGAATTCTCTAAAGTAGCATGCCTCTTCAGGATGTTCTCCTCCCTAGAAGCACTCTCATCCAGTCTCCTTAGTAGCTGATCTTGCCCTTTCTTCAAGGCCCTCATGGTAGTCATCATGCCCTCAAAATCAAAGGTGCCACTCTCAGATGGTGGGGCTCTATGATGTGGGCCTGCAGCTCTAGTGAAGCCAGGATTAGCACCTCTCGATTCATGAGGCAACTCCTCAAGGATGTCCTCGTCCACAAAATCATCCTCCCCACCCTGAGGAACATAGTCCTCATCCTCCTCACTAGACTCCTCCTCCATGGGAACATCCTCCCTAGGGGCAGCCCTCCTATCCCTACCTCTCTGAGCTCCTGCTCTCTGAGGTACATCCATAAGAGTGTGGAGACCCATCCTCAATAGATTCCCCCTGTCAAACTTATCTGCTGGCATCTTCCCCTCCTTACCACTCAGGTCCACCCCAAAGAACTCAAAGATCCTGGTGAGGATCCTGCCATATGGAAACCCTCCATCCTTGGGGTGAGAAGTATGGTGCTCCATGGTCTTGAGGATGACGTAAGGCAAGCACAAGTGCTCGTCACCGCCCTCTAAAGCTTTATAAATGCAGAAGGCTAAGAAGGCCGCCATGAAGCCCACCTGGTTCCGGTGACCTCCTCTGGGGAGCAAGTTGAACTGGACCAAACGGGCAAACACACGAACCTCTGGGAAAAATGATGTCTCAGAATCCGGATGCTCCCTGCTGCCACAGATGGTCTCATAGATGTGGTCCGGTGTCTGCGAACTCATGAACGAGCCCATGGGATTACTCCTGGGAGGACTGTAGAAACGGTGCCCAGTTGAAGAAATACCCAAAATACTATCCAGGGTGTCCACGATCATCTGAATGTCCACCCCCTTCACCATACTAGTTATCGCATACTCTCCGTACTGGTAGGAAACCTCCAGGTTACAGTAGAATCTACGAACCAGCTGCTTGTAGCACGGACGGTCTATATGGAGGATAGACTGCCAACCCAATGCGGTGAACCTCTCCTGAAGTTGAACCTTGTGGAAGTCATCAACTACCACAGTCTTCTCCATCATTACAGACCTCTTCAGGAAGGCCTACCAATTGGTTGCTGCCTCTGAACAGCAGAAGAGCTCATCGTCATAGTCGGAAGGATCAATAGGGGCAGGTCTAGGTCACCCTGTGCGAGGGGCTGGGGAACTAGTCCCCGCACTCTTCCATTTGGAAGTGGTGGTCTTACGCTGAGTAGAAGAGGATGCGGGTTCCTTGCCCTTGCGAGAAGACATTCTGGTAAGAAAAGAGGAAAGAAGGGCGAGTAAGGAAAAAAGGAATAACAAAGGGAATAAATGGATGGATGAGCAATAAGAGGAAGGCCCAAAACCCAATTCTCACAAAACAGAAAATGTGACAAGCGAGGAATGATAGAGAGTCTATGGACGAAATGCATGGTAAGCGACAAAACAGAAATCATGGAAAAATAGAATGTGACAAAATGTGACAAGTGAGGAATGATAAAAAGTCTATGAATGAAATGCCTAGCCAGTGACAAGACAGAAATTATGGAAAAACAGTAATGAGACAGAAATGGCATATAAAGCATGGCAAGTAAAGAATGATACAAAAAAATCCCAATTCTCATTGTGCAAGTTCAATCTAAGGAAAAAAAATGAAACGACTCACAATAGAGTGAAGTATGAAGCTTACATGTTCATGGATGAAATGCCATCATCCTACGATTTAGAATATGCAAAAACATCTACTATTGTGATATTGAGGTGAAAGGAATCCACAAGTATGAAGGGATGGAAAGAGAATCAAAGAAACCCAACACAGAGATGGATTTTCATGGGAAGAAATGGGATTTCAAGCATACGTGACTTCTATGATATCTACAACATGTCAAGTACAAATCAAACATAAGGCATTGCATTTGAGTTATTAATTGGGAAGAAAAGAGCAGAGATTGAAGAAATCCCCAAATTTGAGAAAACTAGGGCACAGTTGGGGTTTTCTCTCCAAAATTGAGAAGTTAATCCTAAAACTATAAATAAATCACGAAGGAAACATCACATTTACATGAAATCACTGTTCAATGGAAGGAAACATGGAAAAGAATTGAGATTTAAGACTACTCATGAGTTCTACCCCCAAAGTACATGTTCTGAGAAGAAAGTGAGGAAGAAACTTACTTGTGAGTAGAGGAGTTGAATCTTCCCAAAACCGTCGGATCATTGAGTGAGATCGCGAGTGGAAGCGTCAAGGAGCTCTCAAAAATCACCTGAGAGAGAGAGAGAGAGAGAGTGAGGGAGAAATGTGAGAACAAATGAAGAACAGGGGCTTAAAAGCCCTGTTCATAATTTTTGCTTGGGTAGGATCGACGGGCCGACCGACGGGCCAACCTGCCCGCCGGTATCAGCGCATCGATTGAAGATTTGGATCGACGGGCCGATCGGCGGCCCAACCTGCCCGTCGGTGGTAGCCGGCCGTTGAGAGAAAACTTGAAAAAAAATATATATATAATAATAAAAAGAGAAAGGTGGGGGTATTATTATTATTATTATTCTTATAATAATATACCTAAAAAAAAGGGGGTGTGTGGATAGCACCATATGGTCGAGTGGGACCATCATTCGACTTGTTGAAGCACTAGCACCGTAATTTCAGGATTAATCTATGGCTAGTTGCAAAACCTTCATACACTATAATACCCCGTGCATTGGCATATGATTATGTGTCGATATCAATTCTAAGGTGTTTAACCAATGTGGTGTATGATATGTTTCAGGTACAGGGATATGATGGTACGTACTAGATCCGGTAGCAATGCATGAGGTACCTCGCGTGGTCCTCGTCCGGTCGGTCGACCACCGAATCCCAAAAGGTCCCGCTCTGTGGGGAAAACCTCACTTCCACAATCTCCAGAGACCTTTGGTCAGGGTGGGGCACAAGGGGATCCACCTATGACTGCACTTCTGGACCCTCCACCGGTTATTACTCCGGGGGATGTTGCTACCATAATCCAACAGTCACAACAAGCTTTCCAGCAACAAATGCTTCAGCAACAGCAAGCATTTATGGCTGCTATACAGCAACAATTGGACCTTTCTCAAATAGGTCAACCTCCCCGGATACTTACTCCACAGGACCAGCCTGTAGGGTCTAGTACAGGGCCACAAGTAGGAGGTACCCCTCCAATTCTGCCATTCAGTGTTCCTCCATATGTGGTGCCCCCTCCATACCCTTACTATCCAGCTTATGCTCCCAATTACCCGCCGATGAATAATACGTCAAAGGTAGTGGAGTCATTCAAGAGGAACTTGCCACCTGTATTCTCTAAGGTGGGGAGTGATCCTCTGGAGCCGGACTAGTGGATCCAAGAGCTGGAGAAAATATTTGAGGTGATTGAGTGCACTGATGCACAGAAACTCATTTGTGCGGGGTTGTAACTCAATAAGGAGGCCAACTCTTGGTGGCAAGCCTCTAAGCCCATATTGTTGGCCGCACATCCGGAACCCACCTGGGAACAGTTTAAGGAGTTGTTCTTGGACAATCATTACCCACGTAGCTTCAGAGACCGCAAGGAGACGGAATTTATGGCCTTAACTTAAGGAGGTAAGACTATCCTTGAGTATCAGTAGCAGTTTGAGAGCTTGTTCCATTTTGCCCCTAGGCATATGAGGACAGCTGAAGAAAAGGCTGCAAGATTTCTGAAGGGCCTAAAGGCATCCATTGGGTCTGTACTTGAGGTCTTAGACTTGACAGACTATGGCCAAATTGTGCAGAAGGCCAAGACTATGGAAGATAAGCAGAAGGGAGAACAGTCCCTCACACCTGGACTGTGGAAGAGAACAAATCCATTTTCGGATATGGGCAACTCCTCCAAGGCATACCGTGGGCCGTACAGTTCTGGGCCTACATATAGGCAGCCCTATAAGCCATCTAGCTACCCTCCTCGACCAGCTGGTGGTTCGGGCTCTACATTTTTTCGCCCAAACACTAGTGCAGTACCTACAGTTCCGAGGTCGCCCCGACCTCCATCTTCAACGGGTCAAGTGCAGAGGGGACCTGCCCCAGTTTTGGCGTCTTAGATCCATTGCTTTAACTTTCATTCCTATGGGCACTATGCTAAAGACTGTCAGGTCAGACCAGCCTTGCCCTCCAGTCAACCCTCTGCGTACCGACCTCCCTTAACTCGGGGGAATCAACCGTAGGGAAGGATGTATGCCCTATCAGCTGAGGAAGCTGAGGCCAGCGCAGAAGTGGTAGCAGGTACATTTTAAATTTAAGAATTTCCTTATGTTAAATATTGATGACCTGCTGAAATTATATGCATTGTTACACTAGGTGTCTTATCTATATCGGGCATACCAGCCTATGTTTTATTCGATTCAGGAACTACACATTCATTCGTATCTAAGAGATTTGCTGAGAAACTTGGTATGCCACCCAGGACCCTAGATCATGGGATGATTGTTAGTATGCCTACTGGTAAAGTTATATAGTTGAAGGAGGTGTATGGGCCGTGCCCAGTGGAAATCAGTGGGAAGAAATTGGATGCACAACTCATTAAGTTCAATATGTAGAATTTCGATGTTATACTAGGCATGGATTGGTTGTCAGCTCATTGAGCTAATGTGATGTGTGCTGAAAAGCTGATTAAGGTGACAGATGACGAAGGAAGAGATTTGGTATACCGAGCAAATAAAATGAAACGGGTGAGAAAGGTCCTCGTCTCCGCCCTTCAAGCGGTAAAATTGTTGGAGAGTGGATGTCAGGGCTACTTAGCATCGGTACTTGATGTTGATGCAAGGATTACACCTCTAGAAGAGGTAAAGATGGTTAAAGAGTTTCCCGATGTCTTTCCAGATGATCTGTTGCATTTACCGCCTTATAGAGAGTTGGAGTTTGCCATAAACTTGGTTCCTGGAGCAGCTCCAGTGTCTAAAGCCCCACACCGGATGGCACCCGCCGAACTGAAGGAGTTGCAGATGCAGTTGTAAGAATTATTGGAGAAGGGGTTTATTCGCCCAAGTGTTTCACCTTGGGGTGCCCCAATATTGTTTTTCAAGAAGAAGTATGGCAGCTTGCATATGTGCATTGATTACCGGGAATTGAATAAGCTAACTATTAAGAACCGGTACCCATTGCCACGCATTGATGATTTATTTGACCAACTGTAGGGTGCGAAGGTATTTTCAAAGATAGACCTTCGATCAGGCTGTTATTAACAGCTCAAGATAAAGAGCGGCAACATACCCAAAACAACATTCAGGACTCGGTATGGTCACTATGAGTTCCTAGTGTTATCTTTTGGGTTAACCAATGCACTGGCAGCATTCATGGATTTAATAAATCGAGTATTTCACGATGTTTTTGATAAATGAGTAATTATTTTTATTGATGACATCTTGATCTACTCCAAGACAGAAGAGGAGCACACTCAACATTTGAGAATGGTGTTACAAAGGTTGAGAGAACAACAATTGTTTGTCAAATACAGTAAATGTGAATTCTGGCTTGAGCAAGTTGGATTCCTGGGGGGCACGTAGTGTCTAAGGCCAGAATCGAGGTGGATCCTGATAAGGTGAAAGCAGTAGTAGAGTGGGAAAGCCTAAAAATGTCACTGAAATTAGAAGCTTCTTGGGTTTGGCTGGATACTACCGGCACTTCATTGAGAATTTTTCTCGTATCTCAGCACCAATGACTAAGTTGACAAAAAAGGGTGTGAAGTTTGACAGGGTAGAGGAATGCGAGATAAGTTTTTAGGAGTTGAAGAAGAGGTTGGTGTCGGCCCCTGCGTTGACCATCCCTGAAGGCACAGGTGGAATGACAGTCTACACTGGTGCTTCCAAAGTTGAGTTGGGTCGGGTTGTGTTCTCATACAACGCGGAAAGGTGATAGCGTATGCTTCCCAAAAATTAAAGGAGTATGAGAAGAACTACCCCACTCATGACTTGGAACTAGCCACAGTCATTTTTGACCTTAAGATTTGGCGACATTACTTGTATGGGGAGAAGTGCGAGATATACAGTGATCACAAAAGCCTTAAGTACTTTTTCACCCAGAAGGATTTGAACATGAGGTAGAGGAGATGGCTTGAGCTCATGAAGGATTATGACTATGACATTCAGTATCATCCCGGCAAGGCTAATGTAGTGGCAGATGCGTTGAGTCGGAAGGCACAGACTGTGTCACTCTCATACTTAGCAGTCAGCCCACCACTTGTACAGGAGGCGACACTAATGGATGAAGCTCTCTTATATGAAGGAGCAACCTTAGAGTTTGAACGTCAACCAGAAAACCTTAAATGGTCGACTGTATCCTTGGCGGCTCTATAGGTGTATCCGACTATTAGGCAAGAGGTAATAATGAAACAACCTTTGGATCCTAAATTGCAACGGATCAGAGTTAAGGTTCAAGATCAAACAATGAATGGCCCAGATTTTGTTTTAGCCAGTGATGGGGCATTGATGTTTCGAGGCAGATTGTGTGTACCCGATGATTTGGATATACAAGACAAGATAGTGCGAGAAGCACATAGCTCTGAGTACTCACTCCACCCAGGAAGTACAAAGATGTATAGAGACCTCAAACAAAATTACTGGTGGCCAAGCATGAAAGTCACAATAGCTCTATATGTAGCGACTTGTCTTATATGCCAGAAAGTAAAAGTTGAGAGGCATCGACCTTATGGTACTCTTCAGCCACTCCCAGTACCAGACTGGAAATGGGATAGGATTACAATGGACTTAGTCACCGGACTACCATGTACACCTAAGGGGATGGACGCGATATGGGTGATCGTTGATCGGCTTACTAAGACTGCTCATTTCATTCCCATCAAGACCAAGTTCTCTATGGCCAAATTAGCACAACTTTATATGGATAACATAGTGCACTTGCATGGAGTGCCAGTGAGCATTGTGTCAGATAGGGACCCAAGATTCACTTCCAGATTTTGGAAAAGCTTCCAACGTGCCTTAGGATCACAGTTGAATTTGAGTACTGCTTTTCACCCACAGACTGATGGTCAGTCGGAGCGAACCATATAGATATTAGAAGACATACTCAGGGCATGTGCGATGGAAATGTGTGGTAGTTGGGAAGAATATATACCCCTTATGGAGTTTGCCTATAACAACAGTTACCAAGCTACAATTGGGATGGCTCCGTATGAGGCATTATATGGTAGGAAGTGCAGAACTCCTCTATATTGAGATGAGGTAGGTGAACGCCGAATGTTAGGACCTGAAATGATATAGATGACTTGTGACAAGGTCGATGTTATTCGAGAACGGATTAAAGCAGCTTAGTCTCGTCAAAAGAGCTATGCAGACAACCGCAGGAAAGACATTGAATTTCAGCCAGGAAAAAAGGTGTTTCTCAAGATCTCTCCTACTAAAGGTTTGCAAAGATTTCACAGAAAGGGGAAGTTGAGCCCAAGATACATTGGCCCATTTGAGATCTTAGCCTGGGTTGGCTCAGTAGCCTACATGCTTGCTCTGCCACCTTCACTCGGGGATGTTCATAACATATTTCATGTATCCATGCTGAAACGATACGTTCATGATCCATCTCATGTATTACCTATGGAACCAGAATATCTAGAAGTTGATATGACCTATACAGAGCAGCCAGCTGAAATTTTGGATCGAAAGGTGAAAATCTTTCACAACTGCTCCATTTCCTACGTAAAGGTGCGATGGGCTAATCATTCACTTGAAGAAGCATCTTAGGAGAAAGAGGATGAAATCTAAGCCAAGTACCCTCATCTTTTTGAACAACCAGGTAAGCCAATTTCAAGGATGAAATTTTCAGAAAGGGGGGGGGGGTAAATGTAATACCCTACTTCTTAAACCCTGTCTGATTACACGGTTGACCCGGTTTAACTATGCAGGACCCAAACCGAAAAGGGTTAAGGCGGGTTCCTTATGGACCATGATGGCAAGGGTGACTTTGAACACCGGCTGGCCAGACAAGTTTGAGTCAGTGCCAGAGGAGACGGGTGTACCCAAGCTGTGTACATGCACATATCATAAGGCCATGTACGGATAAAGCAGGTACGTAGTCGTATCTTAAAGCGCATACGTATATTATATCTTATGCCGAGAGTGAGATTCATGCCGAGAGTCGAATTCCATCAAAATCCCACTTAGTGACCAATTTTCCGCCCTCAGGTGGGCGGTCACAGGTGGGCGCATCCGCCCACCTGAGTGACCCACCCATGTGTCACTAATGATTTTAAGAAAGTATAAATAGCAGGATTTGTGTTTTATTTTCAATATCTCATTTATTACACTGAATGGTTGGTGGGAAGATTTAAGAGGAGAGAAAAACGAAGAGAGAAAAGAGAACGAAGAAGAAAGGGGAAGGAAGAGGAAGAAGAAATGGTTTTCAGCGGTGTCAATGTTTGATCTTCCCATTCCGACGCCGGAAGAGTGATCTCCAACCTGAGATCTACGTTTAGAGGTGAGCAAAGGCTATATTCCCTAAACTTTCACCATACCCAAGTAAAACCATTGATTTGGGTAGTGTTTCTTGAGGTCTTGTAAATCCCCCTTGAGATGATGAATCTAAGGTTTAATAGATGGTCTATGTGTTGATTTTGAAGGATTTGAAGAAGTGTTTACAAGGTTGGAGGAGTATTGGTGATTTGAAGTGATTTGGGGTTTTGAAGGAGTTCTTGAGCAAAGAAGGTAAGATGGCTTTCCATTCCTTAAATCTAACCTAGATCTAGGTTAGAACCATCTTATGAGACTTTGAATGTATAGAGAATGGGTTTGGAAAGCCCCATTTGCTTCCCCAAAGGTTGGGGAAGGTTTTGGGGAAGAATGACATTTTTTCGCTAAGACCGATGGGCCAACCGGTGGGCCAAATGGCCCACCTGAGGGCACCTGCCTGAGAGGGAAGGCCCAACCAGTGGGCCGACCGGCGGGCGAACCTGTCCATCGATCTTAGCAGGGCCCTCGGGGCCAATCGATGGTCCTACCGATGGGCCGACCGGAGGGCCAACCTACCCACCGTTCATGACCGATGGGTTAGGACCGGTGGGTCGACCTACCCGCCAATCATGACTGGTGGGTCATGACAGGTGGGCTGTCCGACCCACCCGAGAGGCTCCCAATGTGATTTTTACGTCCGAATGGACCCAAAATGGACGTGCGACCTTCTTTTAGGATTCTAAACATGATTTTGTCATCAAATCTTGTTAATTTTGACCCCAAGGTGGTGAAATACTAACCCCGGTCACTTATGATAGGTTCACCAAAACTTACGCTTCTCGCACCAGATCTCACCAGTACCAGGCGTGAGTCTTTGTACACTACAGGTAAGTGGGGAGAGGATGTTTGGCCTTGTTTCAAGGCTTGTTTGACATTTATCTAATTATATCTAGACTAGCCATGTCATCATGCAAATGCTATGTAGCTTAACCATCCTCATATTTTATGCCATGTGTGCTGTGTTTATTTCTCAATACCAAATGATGATATGCTTATGTGATAAATGTTGACATCATTGTGCATGATGCATTAATAGACTAGATGTCGTAGTCGGCTTGGAAACAAGTGCATTGGTGGCCTGTGGAATGGGACGCGGTGGTACTATGCAATCGTACTATGTCATATAGGAGCATGCGGTTTAGAATTATCATCTTCCCGTGCTACGACCCTTCCCAACAGGGGTTGAGGTGTTAGGTTACCATTTGAGGGGAAGCAGTGGTCACGATTTTTGGGTCACTGTGGCGGTTAGACATACGCCCGGCTGGTCATTAGGACAGTCGACAATCTCGGTGGTATATTCAAGAGGGCCAATCGTACTGCTTTTAAATTGTTGGAGTCAGCACCTTTAATTTCTGTCATTTACTTTATGTTGAGAGCCAGTGGTCGGCATATTTTACTTTTTCAAGTACTCACAGTGGGCCTTCTCGGACAGCCCTATGGACATA
This sequence comes from Macadamia integrifolia, assembly GCF_013358625.1. Lineage (NCBI taxonomy): Eukaryota > Viridiplantae > Streptophyta > Magnoliopsida > Proteales > Proteaceae > Macadamia > Macadamia integrifolia. The sequence goes on along the minus strand of NC_056557.1, from coordinate 24,459,551 downwards.
TCACGGGATGGAGTTCGCTGCTCGTACCCGGAGTGTACGCGCACTGTGATTGTAGTAGCACTAAACCAAAGACTTAGTAATGTTGTTTAGGTGGATGTGATTAAAAATGAATTGCATAGCATATAGTGCATATGGTTGTGATTTGTTGTATAGACTGCTGTGTAGTCATTATTTTCACTTACTGAGCTAGTGAGTTCATCCCACGTGTGCACCTCTTTTAGATGATTTTACAGGTCATCGACCTGAAGAGCATGGGTTGGGCCCCATAGTTGAATTCCCTGAAGAGGATTGGTGGGTCCCCGAGAAATTAGAGCACGGCACGGATTGCTCGTGCGAGGGTTGTGCTGCGGGACTGCAGTTTTGATACCGAGTTGAGCTTTAGTTTTGATACCGAGTTGAGCTTTACTTTTGATACCGAGCTGAGCTTTACCTTTTGATACCGAGCTGAGCTTTACCTTTTGATACAGAGCTGAGCTTTACTTTTGATACCGAGCTGAGCTCTACTTTTGATACCGAGCTGAGCTGTACTCTTTGTGTTTTTGATAATCCCTTTTATGTACTTGATATGTAAATTGTATTCTTTTGTGTAAATATCATGCTTGCGGGCCCACATGTACTTAACTATGTATTACAATTTGGGTATCAAGTATAATGGGAATATTTACAGGTAAATTAAGTCTTCCGTTGAACTAATGAACACTTTCTTAGTTGTGTATGCTGTGGTTGGATACTGTATAAGATGATACTGGCAGGTTTGGGTTAACCGGTGTTAACCCGGTCACCAGTCCGGTTCTGTGTGAATGGGGTGTGACAGGCTATCTCAGGTGGGTATATCTCAAGTGGGCTTCAATGGAAATAAACTTCCATATAATATTAGATTACGTTAGTACCTACAAATACTAATACGTACCTTTACTTTTTGTACATGGCCTCGTGGTGCGTGTAAGTGCAAGGCTTGGGTGCACGTATTACACTTGGTACCCACTCAATCATGTCAGGCCAACCCGAGTTCAATGTCACCCTTGCTATTATATTCCATATGGTACATGTGACGGTTCTTTCCGATTCAACCCCTATATGATCAAACCAAGTCAATAGGGTAATTAGACTGAGTTTAGAAATTAGGGTATCATAAATAATCCTTAATAAGCTCAACACCGGAATCACTATCGACCATGTTAGATGGGTGGGATTAGCCAATACATTTTCCCCTATAGACAAGAGGTTGTAACACCCAGGTCTGTTATCCTAGTCCAAAGCAATATAGTATGTAAACATATCACATCAATAGTAATTAGTCATGGTTGGAAATACAGTAAAGAAAACACCATCGGCCACACCATAACCACACACTGTCCTCATGCACTCTCCACACACACTCTCTATATCTTAACAATATGCACATCCCAATTCGCAATAAATAACAGTTTACACAATGCACAACCACATGATCATGTGTAGAAACAAACAAAAGAAATACTCCTCAAAATAAGACAACACTCACTCACCTCTTGTCTCTACAAGCCGTGTATTATCAATGTTCTTGCGTCACGTATCCTCATCGCTTGACAATTCTATTTATTGAAAACAAAGGGGTTTTAGATTAGATGCTAAGTATGGAAGATGTCTTCCTATGAGTCAACTGACCAATCAAAAAGGAGTTACAAACTCAACTTTAGACAACTCACCGATGGATGTTCACGAGTTGGAGGTGACCCACCAGTGGGCTAACTGGCTAATGAACATGAGGGCTCAGGAAAACTATAGGGTGTTCACCGTAAGGGTGTCAATTTGAAACCAAAATTGAATATTGAATCCGAAACCGAGCCAAATTGACCGAACCAAACTGAATTAATTCGATTCTCTATCGGTTCTCATTTTGGTGTTTTAATCCGATTTGACTCGGTTACGATTTCAGCTTAGGAACCGTCAGTTCCAACCGAAACCGAATCGAATATAGAACAGATGAGAATCAATTAAATGCTCCAATTAAATAGTAAATAGCAAATACCAAAAAGTCAAGAGTTGAGAACCGTGAGGTAATCAATTACTCCACAATGGCACGAACCCACTTATCTATTTTTTATTTTTTAATTGATTGGTTAAAACCCACTAACTTCTCTCGGTCTCTCTCTCTCCTCCCATCTTTGACCAGTTCAAAAGTTTCTCCCAAGCCGATCTCCTAAACCTGAATCAGAACCAGATTATACAACCGATTTTGGATGGAATCCAAACCATAACCGAGCAGGTTCGGATTGAGTATCCATTTGCAGAATCAGCTCAATTCTCAGTTCGGTTTCAGTTTGCACCATCGCACACATGAACCGAACCGAAACTGAGATGAAAAACCAAAACTGAACTGATTGACAAGCTTAGTTCATTGGTGCTCACCGACTGGTGTTCACCCACCGGTGACCATTGGCCGGTGGAGTGAAAGCTGGGGTTTCTCTGTCCAGGATCACCCCTCATATCCTTTGGGTTATTTTGGGTGTCTATGTATACTCCTAGTTCCCATCTATGGTGGTGATCGCATCCCCACTTCTTAGATTACCCAATTTGGGTAGGTTTTCATGCTAGGATTAGTGATCTAGGGTAATTTTTCATGTGTGTAACCATGCACACCTTAATTTGCTTAGAGATGACATAATTAGTTACCTATGACGCTTAGATTCTAGGGATTTTTCCAAATTCCCAATTTAGGGTTTAGGCATTTAAGTTGGGGTTTTCATGCATTGGGTCCCCAATTCCATCTATGGGTACCTCTTTCCCCTATTCTAGGTCTCTCTTACACAATTCCCTCACTTGAAGTTGAAATTAACTTGTAGGTCATGGGGAATTTTGTAGATTGTCTCAATTTAGGGTAGTAGGGAATTTAGGGTGAGAGAGAGAGAGAGCAAGAGGACATGAGAGATAGAGGGAGAGGGATGTACTCACCTTTGGTTTAGTGTGAGTGAGTGGAGATGCTCCAATTCTCTTGCTCCAACTCTCCTTCCCTTCCTTGCATTCCCTTCTTCTCTCCTTCTTCTACTTTCTCTCTTTTCTTCTTCTCTTGCCTTCAATATGGTGGTTATGAAATAAATAAGCTAATAGCTCCTTATATATGAACTTAAGTTTACTAAGGTATGTTTAGGAAATAAATGTGATTCTCCCATCACTGGGTTAATTCCCCAATCGACACTAATGAGCCCACATCAGGGTGATCTAATCCATTAATCAACCCATTTGTAAGTTGTACCAACTATTGTAGGTGGTTTGAGGTGCATGAGGTGCGAGGGCCTGGGCCCCACAGTCAATTAATCTATATAGTCAAAGTATTCCCACCGTTTGGTGGTGACCCATCAGTGGGCATCAACCAGTGTGGCCAAATGTGCCCAATTTAGTGGGGGCATCTCCACCTTGCTGCACTTATGGTTTCTGGGGCCTATACAATTGTGTGGGTTAGACTTCAGTGTATTTCACTATAGGGATTCAAGTGAATCTCCTCAAGGGCAAGAGACATATACTGATTTCATTGAAAATTTGTAGCCTTTCTAGTTGTTCTGGCATGAGTATTAATTACAGGAAGGGTTATTCCTCACCTTGTGGCAGAAGACTGGTGCTAACCAGTAGTCCTTGATATTGTTCCCTTCTTATGGTTCATCTGCAGTCAGTCACATAAGGTAGTTTTAAGAATCAGGTATAACATTCTGCCCTTACAACAAATTTTGTCCTCGAAATTGAGCATCCATAGAGTCCAAACATCCTAAAGTATCTTTTCTTCGTCTCATCTTCGTGTTTCCATGATGCTTCTTATTCTTAGTGGTTTTTCCACTTAACCTACATAAGAAACAATCCAATTGCAGTGAATGTGGTCTCTTTTTCAATGATCTCTTCTGATTGCTCTACATATATCCAATCAATGTCAAGTTCTAGAGGTACATGTGTCAAGCCATGAATCAGGTTAGGAATGCATTTCTTCAACTTAGATACATGAAATACATTATGAGTACCCTCTAACTCTGGTGCATAGCAACTCTATATCCTACTACCCCGAGTCGGTCCAGAATTTCATAAGGTCCCATTATCGAGGCCTCCACTTTCCTTTCTTGCCAAAGTTTTTCACTCCTCTCACTGAAGATACTTTCAAAAATATTTTATCACCAACTTTAAACTCTTAAGTGTTTTTGTCTAGCATCAGCATAGCTTTTTTGTCTGAATTAAGCTGCTTTGATCCTCTCTCTGATCACATCCACTTTCTTATAAGTGGCCTATATTAGCTCAGGGCACAGAATTCTTCTTTCTCTAACTTCTTTTCAGTACAGGGGTGTTCTACATTTCTTGCTATACTATGCTTCATACAATGACATGCCAATGGTAGCCTGATAGTTGTTGTCATTGGAAAACTCTATAAGTGATATGTGTTCATTCCAGTTGTAACTTATATCCAACACACAGGCTCGTAGCATATCTTCCAAAGTCTATGGTTTTCTCGGATTGTTCTTCTATTTGTGGATAAAAAAAACTATATTAAAATTCAGCTGTCTCCATTTCTTTCTGTAAACACTCCCAGAATTTAAAGGTAAATCTAGAATCACTATTAGAGACAATGCTGACTGGTACACCATGTAGTCAGACAATATTGTCCACATACAACTGAGCCAACTTCTCCATGGAATAAGTAATCTTCATAGGAATGAAGTGGGCTATTTTGGTTAGCCGATCCACAACTATCCATATTGTATCATTTACCTTCTGAGTACATGGTAGACCCATGACAAAATCCATGGCGATGTGCTCCCACTTCCACTTTGATACTACTGAAGGCTGCAATAAACCATATGGTCTTGGTCTCTCATCCTTGGTCTACTGGCAATTTAGGCATTTGGCTACATGATTGGCCATATCAAATACCACTCTATCAATAGGATCTCTTCAAATCTTTATTCATAGTCATATTACCCAGATGAACTGAATATGGTGAGTTGTGTGCTTCCTTTAGTATCATTCGCCTCAATTCTTCATCCTTTGGTGCACAAAGTCAACTTGAAGTCCATGTCCTTCTGTTTTCCTTATTTTAAGGACTCCATCCTCAGTCAACTTGAAGTCCATGTCCTTCTGTTTTCCTTATTTTTATATCATTTGCTGTCCTTCGCAAGTTTTCATCTGATATTTGGGCAACTTGAATTTTCTCTATAAAAGAAGGTTGTATCATTAGTGTAGTTAATGTCACTTTCACTTCATTCATCTATAGTCCCAAATCATTCTTCTAGCTTCCTCAATCAGTTTCCCATTCACTTTCAATGTTGCTAGTGACAATGTCAGGGATTTTCTGCTCAAAGCATCAACCACTACATTGGCCTTCCCAGGATGATAATGAATGGTACAATCATGGTCCTTCATAAACTTTAGCTATCTGCTCTGCCTCATGTTTAGCTATTTCTAGGTGAAAACATATTTCAAACTCTGGTGATCACTGTAGATCACACTCTTTTCACCATAAAAGTAATGACGCAAAATCTTTAATGCAAAGATTACTACTGCCAATTCCAGATCATGTGTGGGATAATTGTTTTCGTAGTCTTCCAGCTGTCGAGATGTTTATGCAACGGCCTTACCATTTTGCATCAATACACAACCAAACCCAACTTAAATGCATCACTATATACTAACATTCCTTAATTGGCCTCTGTAATAGTATGCACTGGAGCTGTAACCAACCTCTATTTTAGTTTTTGAAACTCTTCTCACACTCTTTAGACCATTCAAATTTCATTCCCTTCTGTGTCAATCGGGTCATAGGAGCAAAAATGCATGAGAAATTTTCTATGAATCTTTTGTAGTATCCCACTAATCCCAGGAACCTACGGATCTCATCCATTCTTGGTGCTTCCCAATCCAAAGCAACCTTCACCTTTCCAAGATCAACTTTAATGCCCTTCTCTGAGACAACATGCCCTAGATAGTGTACTTGGGAGAGCCATTACATCTGCTGAATTTTTGCATATAATTATTTCTCTCTTAGCCACTGCAGTGCCAACTTCAAATGGGTATCATGTTCTTCCCTACTCTTTGCATAGATCAAAATGACTTCGATATACACGATGATGAAAGTGTCCAACAGATCATAAAACACTTTGTTCATCAGCTGGATGAAAATTACAGATGCATTGGTCAGCCCAAATGGCGTAACTAGAAATTCATAATGTCCATAATGCGATTTAAAAGTTGTTTTCTTGATGTCACACTCCTTGATCTTAAGCTGATGATACCTGGATCTAAGGTTAATTTTAGAGAATGTTGTCGTACATTCAATTGATCAAAGAGGTCATCAATTCTGGGCAATGGATATCGAAAAACCCTAATTTTATATTTCAAGAGCTACTTGCGGTCTCTAAAGACTGCTCTTAAATGTGAGGAAACAGTCTATTTATAGGTTTGGAAAACATGAATCGTTGGATGTTTTTTAGACCCTTTAGAGCTTATCCTAAGGCCTAGTGGTGGTGGATGTGCATTGATAATTGTTCACTGAACGTCGATACGAGCTTGTTTGGAGTTGAACTGAGGCTAGTGAATGTCAATGCAAAATTTTGAGCATCTTGAACTATAATAGGTTTTGTTGGACACTCATGAGTTTGGGCGTGCCGAGTAGGTGTCAACAGACACATACTTAACGTCGACCCAAATTCATTTCGTGTCAATATAGGCCCATTCGGTGTCAAAATGAAAAGTTGCCATAAGGCCTTTTGTCTGTTTGGTTCGGAATTGAACTGGACTAGGTTTGACCTAGCCTAACTTTATTAAATTTTTAAAAACTCACAAATTTTGTTCCATTGATCAAAACTCACATCATTTGCCCTCCTAGACCATTTAGTAAAAGAAGCCTAGTGCACTGGGTAGTTTTTTTTTTTTTTTTTATAGAGATTATTCCAAATATTTTTAAATGGTATGAAATCCGAGAATGTTTTAATCAAAAAAAAATTTCCTTCGAATTAGATCCTATATATAATCTTTTCCAAATTAGGGGTTCAAATAAACTCATTTTCAAACCAAAATTGTGATTAAATTCAAAAGAAAATAATGGACAGATTTGTTTTTTTGCCAATTTTTGAGTTCTCAACAAGATTTGTCCTAAGGTTGATTTTCCCTTACCAATATTATGATTTTCATTAATCATAAGGTAGGTGCAGACTATTTAATTTCATGGGTAGATACAAATTTTATTTTGAAATTCAGGGGAATATTTTAAGGCCATTCAACCACATTTTAACCTAAGTAACCTACAAAGGCATTTTTATTATTTTACCTTAATGATTCCTAAGTCTTCTAGATTATGGGAATTCTCTCAAACCACAAAATAGAACCTTCCACGGTCCTTAAGCATCCATTTATCATTGTTTGAGCACCTCGATTTAGGGCAACAAAGTGAAGTGTCTACAAATGACCCCTTATGATCAATGACAAAATAAATGTTAAAAATTGGTAGCCACATGGTCAAATCAGATCAACTCCTTTTAGGCCAGCTTAATTTTCTATTGTCATCCTCTTCTCTATCATTGCCATCCTAATCCCTAATATCTTGAGAGGATTCTAGATAAGCTCCTTGTACAAGGAAAGATTTTTTTTTTGGAAAAATAACTTATATTAATGCAAAAGAAATATTTATAGATTTGGGAAAAGCCACACTCCTGAGCTTAAAAACAAGATACTGCGAAATTAAAGTTGGAGGCATAGAATCCCAGATTACGAAAAGGCTATTATGAGATCCAAATCATGCCAATGAATCAGCAACATAATTCCTCCGCTGATAAGTGTGCTGAAATTGATCTAAAAGGAATTGAGAAGTAAGGTTTATTTGAGTAATGCATAACAGAATTCGTATATCGACATGAATATATAGGAGTTTATAATATTCTTTGGAAATGGTTCGAGCACTACTTACAATGTCAGTAGTCTGGTACATTCTACCTACCATCCTTTCTCAACATAGGCTTTGAAGACAGGCATATCCACGTGTGAATGATAAATTGAGTAGGGGGTTAATTCCTATCGACCATCCTAGCTAAACCATCATATCTCAAGATGCTTTAGGTTACTAGAGTATCAGGGGATTAATTCCTGATACTGTTAAAGCTACTAAAAGTACACGTGAACACAATAATTAAGGTGTTGTGGCAATAAGATGCGAGTCGATTTGTTAATGACCAAAAGCTTACGTCAATAGTGAAAATATTCAGGCGAGCAAGTTGTACGATGTATGTAAATCTTATTTTTTTTTGGTATTTTGCATCAGTATCCCTAGTCTTGGCAAATCATTATTTATCCCTGACAAATTTTCTATATAATTCCTTCTTTTGATTAGTTGGACACTATGTCTCAAGTAACGTTGTCATTAGCCCTGATATGGATGTCAGGGTTGCTAGCTACCAGGACATGTGGTGGTGAAGACGATGCCAAAGTTTGGGTGACGTGTCAAAAAGGGACGATGTGGTGAACTTTATTGTCAAAGTTGATATAACATAGCGGCATGGAGTGCGTTAGGGGTGTCAACGGTCCGGGTTGGTGCGGTTTCGGTCCGGTTCCACCGGTTTCGGTGTGAGTTTGGAAGTGATCGAAACCGACCCATTAAGGATTTATCGGTTTTGGTCCGGTGTCGGCTTCGGTGCGGTTTGGGTTCGGGTTGGTACCGGTTTGGATTTATTAGGTTCATTTCGGTTTGGATCGGTTTTTAAACCGGTATGGAGCCATTAGGAAACAACCAAATGATGAATTGTTGAACTTCGGTTTCTTAAATCGATTTGTAACCGGGTTGGTTTTGGTTTTTGGTCTAGTTTGGATTCGATTTTCCATACAAATGTATACAAAACTATTCAAATTTTGATTTTTTTTAAT
>NC_056557.1:24425920-24450583 GCF_013358625.1 Macadamia integrifolia | reverse complement strand
AAAAAAAAAATGTTCTCTTTGAGAAATTAGACCACCACTTTGTGGTCATTAGATTTACAAGGTATGGCCTCTATCCATTTAGAAACATAATCAATGGCCAAAAGTATGTATAAATTCCCAAAGGAATTAGAAAATGGTCCCATAAAATCGATGCCTATACATCAAAGATCTCAACTACCAAAATAGGGTTGAGGGCATCATGTTCCTCTTATTGATACGGCCAAAAGACTGACAAATGGGACAAGCCTTACAAAAATTAAAAGCATCTATAAAACGAGTGGGCCAATAAAATCCGCATTGGAGAACCTTTGCGGTAGTCTTCTTAGGTCTAAAGTGTCCACCACATGCATAATCATAACAAAAAGAGAGAATGAAATGTTTCTCATGATCAGGAATACATTGTCGGATAATCTGATCTGGATATATCTTAAATAAATAAGGATCATCCTAGAAAAAGTGTTTAACTTGGGAATGAAACCTATACTTATCTTGGGTGGACTAGTGATCTGGAGTCACACCTGAAACTAAGAAGTTGAAAATGTCAGCAAACCATGGTTCACTGGATATTGTAAATAATTGTTCATCTGAAAAGTTCTTTTTGACTGGAGAATCGACATCAAGGAATTGGGAAGCTGGGATAAATCGTCTGCAATTAGGTTTTTAACTCCTTTTTTATCCCTAATTTCTAAATCAAACTCTTATAAAAGTAAAACCCACCTAATGAGAAAGGATTTGGCATCTTTCTTCTGAACTAGGTATCTGAGAGCTGAGTGATCAGTATATACTACCACATATGAACCAACTAAGTAACATCGAAACTTTTCTAATGCAAACACAACGACTAAAAATTCTTTTTCAGCGGTTGTATAATTGAGTTGTGCATCATTTAAGGTCCTACTAGCATAGTAAATGACAGTGGGTAACTTATTAATCCGTTGACCCAAAATCGCTCCTATGGAAAAATCCGAAACATCACACATCAGTTCAAAAGGTTCAGTCCAAATAGGTGGTTGAACAATAGATGCATTAGTCAACCCCTTCTTAAGTTGTTTGAAAGATTGTAGGCACTCTTTAGAAAACTCAAGAGTTTGATCTTTGGTAAGTAATGAAGTGAGAGGTCGGGCTAACTAACTAAAGTTCTTGATAAACCTTCTGTAGAAGCCCGCATACTCTAGAAAAGACCGGACATCCTTAACAAATTGAGGAGGTGGTAAATTATCAATTAAATCCACTTTGGCTCTATCTACTCTAATTCCCTCCTTGGATATTACATGGCCTAAAACAATACTTGATTTAACCATAAAATAACATTTCTCCCAATTCAAAACCAAATTCTTAGATATACATCTTTTCAAAACTAGGGAAAGATGATGAAGACATTCAGAATAGAAATTCCCATGAATTGAAAAGTCAATCATAAATACTTCTAAGAATTTTTTGACCATGTCAGAAAAGATGCTCATCATGCATCGTTAGAACGTAGCAGGGGCATTGCAAAGCCCAAAGGGCATACGCCTGCAAGCAAATGTTCTATATGGGTATGTAAAAGTGGTCTTATGTTGGTCCTCTAAAGTAATTGGGATCTGGTTATAGCTGGAATATCCATCAAGAAAACAATAATATTTATGTCCAGCTAACCTCTCTAACATCTGGTCAATGAATGACAATGGGAAGTGGTCCTTCCAGGTTACCACATTAAGTTTTCTACAGTCTATGGACACTCTCCACCTTGATTGGTCATGGGTTGAAATTAGTTCATTATTGGCATTGGGAACTACAGTCACCCCAGACTTTTTAGGCACTACGTGAACTGGGCTTACCCATTGGCTGTCAGAAATAGGATAAATTATTTCATGATCCAAGCACTTTAGGATCTCTTTCTTAATGGCTTTCATCACCACTGGGCTAGCTCTTCTTTGGGGTTCCATGGATGGTTTGAAATCGTCCATAATATGTATATGATGTTGCACAATAGAATGGCTTATACCTTTGATATCAGTCATGATCTAACCTAGGGCTTCCTTATTATCTTTTAACACTTTAAGTAACTCCTCTTCCTGGTTAGAAGTCAAATTTGAAGAAATTATTACAGGAAGAGTATGGTCAGGCCCTAGGAAAGCATACTTCAAATTAGATGGTAACCCCTTAAGATCTAGCTGAAGGGGCTAAACTATGGAAGGTTTGGGAATGGAATTGGTAAGGGGTCCTAAGGGCTCCACAGGTGTGTGAAGACTTAAGACTTTAGAAAAGAAATTTTCACTATCATCATTCAACTCATCCATACACTCTTGGAATTCTGAATCAAAATCAATATCAATGTTGGTAATTAAATCATCAAAAAAATCCAGAAAATCCTTAAGCATATTGATCTCTTCTTCCATATGTGGTTGCTTACCTATCCTAAATATGTTAAACTCAACAGTTTGGTTACCAAAAGATAACCTTAGGAAACTGTTCCAACAGTTGATTAATGCATTACTAGTAGCCAGGAATGGTCTTCCTAGAATTATTAGGATCCCATCCTTGGTTGAGTAGGGTTTGGTATCTAACACAATGAAATCAATAGGGTAAATAAATTTCCCCACCTTTAGCAAGACATCCTCAACCATCCCTTTAGGAATCTTAACAGACCTATCTACCAACTGAAGAGTAGTTTCAGTGGCTTTCAATTCTCCTAATCCTAGTTGCTTGTACACATGGTAAGGTAAAAGATTCACACTTACACCAAGGTCAAGTAAGGCATGCTCAATATAGGTGTTTCTTATGACACAAGATATGGTAGAGCTCCCTGAATCCTTATACTTGGCTACTATAGGCTCAGTAATTATGGAATTAATGTTACCTGTAAGAACGTTTTTTTGGGCACACTAGTGATACGTTTGTGAGTACACAAATCTTTTAGTACCTTTGCATAGACGGGGATATAGGATATGGCATCCCAAAGAGGGATGTTCACTTCTACTTTTTTGAAGACTTCTAAAATTTTATCCATGGAAGCAATCTTCTTTTTGTTTACCAAGCGATTAGGAAATGGGACAAGAGAAACATAAGGACTGTTAGGGATTTGCCTTTTTTCAGAAGAATCATTTTTAGTTTTCTCAACCAAATCATCTTTTATTTCAAAAGAATCTTTAAGTTTATCAGACGAACCTAGAACAAGAGGCACACTTGTGTCCTCAACTGAAGGAGAGTTAACAGCAGTAATAGATGGAGAAGATTTAGGAACGCTCTGTTGGTACTCTCTACCACTCCTAAGGGCATAAATAACATTACATTGGTTAGAGGGCCCTTGTTAGGTCTGACCTTGTACTATATTCAGTGGTGCGCTAGTTGGTGCCTGTGAACTAACAGGCTGATGATGCCTAGGGTTAGGCTCTGGTTGACTGGGTAAAGTTCCTTTTTCCCTCTCACGCATAATTGAGATAACTTGGGTGAGTTCTCTCTTAAGATTTTGATGGCTTGTCATAAGGAGGGCCATATTTTTTTTCCTAATCACTTATTCTACTTGCCTCTCCAGTGTTGGTAAACCCAGGGGATTGCTGATAAGATGATAGGAGAGGGGCCCTATGAAAACTATCCTGAGGTCCTACATTTGACCTAGGAAAAGTATTTTGGGAAAAAGATTGTTGTGCAAAGGGAGGCCTTTGGGGTCCAGATTGACCTGCTTGGTCGCCCTGATTCTAGGAGAGATTTAGGTGATTTCTCCATCCTGGATTGTAGGTATTTCTATATGGATTATTCTGATATAAGGCATTAACACTATCATTAGAAGTGCCCCCAGAGGTGTTGGGGTATTCTTCTATGACATGTCTAGGGGACTGGCACCAAGCACAAATCTTAACCAAATTGACTGATGATGGCTCTCTAGGAACAATAGCCTCAATACTCTTGATTAGGTTATCCAAATGGGCTTCCTTAGTTACTATCACATCCACAAAATATCCTTTTTCTCCTATGGTTCTTTCACGCTCTTGGGTTGATTCCCACTCACGGGTTTTGTCAGCTAAGTCAAGTAAGAATTCCCATGCCTTTCCTTCATCTGTAAAGGATGTGAATCCCTCAGAGCACATAGACTCTATCATTTGTTTAGTTGGGCAATCAATACCCTCATAAGTTATTTGACATAAATGCCATAAGTCTAGGCCATGGTGAGGGCATTCTTGGAGTAGATCCTTGAATCTCTCCAAAAGTTTAGAAAATGACTCACTAGGCTTTTGCCTAAACTGAAGGATATCACTTCTAAGCTTATTGGTCTTATGAGTTAGAAAAAACTTCTTAAGGAAGACAACTGTGAACTGTTCCCATAAGGTTTTGGAATTTGTGGGTAACCCATACAACCACTTCTTAGCTTGATCTTTTAATGCAAAAGTGATAAACCTAAGCTTAATAGCATCATCAGAAAGCTGTCGAATCTTAATTAGAACACATACCTCTTCAAATTCCCTTGGAAATAGGTATGCATCCTCAAAGGTCAACTTATGGAAGTGGGGCAACATAGTGATGTATTGAGATTTGAGTTCAAAATTATTGCCCTGGGCTTGTGGTAGAACTATGCAGGAAGGTTGGGCTGTTCTAGCAGGGAAGAACCAATCTTTTAGAGATTTAGGTGAAGGGTTTTGATGTTGGTCTCCCATATTAAAAGGTTTTAAAGAGAGCAAACGTATAAGGTCACTACTTGTTGGATCTCTTCTTTCTAACCGATTCTTAGTATTACGTACCCACCTAACACTCATGCAATAAAAAATTACCCACAACTAGAGTAAAACAAGCACAAAAGAATGGATAGCAAAACTTTTTTTTAATGAGTTTTTTTATTTTTATTTTTTTTTTGGTTTTTGGAATTTTACTAGCAGGGATCCGAGGTTGCTCAGGTCAATTCCTGAGGTACTGCAACAGGGCGAAACCTGTCTTTATCATATTGTGAGGTATAACGACCTTCACCGATACAACTATTATTGCAAGTTGTTCTTCTCAGGAATTCAATAAAAGAAAAGGAAAAACAAAACAAAGCAAACAAAGCACTCCGATTTACCAAAAAAAGTGAAAAATAACATGGAACTGTCTTCCCAACAACAGTGCCAAAAACTTGTTTGAGATTTTAAAATGTAACTGCAAGCGTACGGATCAGTGTAGCTACAGGTCGAACACAGGGAGAGCAGCCACTTTATTTTTTTTTCTTTTTTTCTGTTAATAATGCAAAAGTGAACCGATTAATGGTTGTGATCTAATTCTAATTACCGTCCTAAACATATGTATCTAAGATAACATCCTAACCATTCGTCATCTAAGAATTTAATGACACAAGCCACACAATTAAAATTACATAAATAAATAACTGAAAATAAACAACACATGCAATTAAAAGCAATGAAGGAAAAAAATGTTGAAATAAAAACAAAGTAAAAAAAATGGGATAAAGCTAGAGAGAGACTCACAAGTAGGTTTTTCTACCTAGCCCGAGGGATGCATCATAATATGAGCTTCCCTACTTGACCAGAGAGTCACTCTTACAAGGGTTACTCTACATGGCTTTAGGGAAAATGAGACAATTAAAATAAAAATAATAAAATGATGGTTCTATGGCTAGGAGGGGCAAAGCCAACACATACACTAGCTATGAACCTTGGGGGAAAGGGATAACAATAATGTAATGACTAAAATTAAAATCCTAAATTAAGAAAGAAATGGTAGTCAAAAAGAGGGAATGAGAGGGGGGGGAGAGAAGACTACTAAAGGAGCCTATTTACTTGAACTTCAACCCTTGAACTGAAAACTTGAACGATTTGAGATATCACCAGTACTAAAAACCAGATCTAGAATAAACTAAATCTAAAATTTCTAGTACTAGAGAAAACAAATCTGAAGAAAAAAATTGAACTTGAAAGACATGTTTTATAGCTTATTCTTGTCACCTAGAACTAAGCCTAGAACTAGAACTTGAAAATTATAACTTCAATTATTTAAACAATAAAAATAAAAGACTGAATCAAAAACAAAAGTGCTTGCATTAATTGAATAAAAAGAACTTACAAAAGTATTTAAAGCATAAACCTAGAATTAGAGCTAGAGAAAGAGAAAACTAGAGAAAGAGATAGAGCAACTAAGAAAAAAACTTGGAAGAAGAATGAAGTGCCTCCTCCCCTTGTGTTAATTCTATTATATAGAGAATGGGGGAGGGAAGCTAACGATTTTAGCTTCTAAAAAAAAAAAAGATTTTTTTTATCTTGTTGATGAGGTGGAGCAGAGAGAAGAGTAAAAACGTGTGGAGAGAGATCTCCCATAATTTTTTTGTCTTTTTTTTCCTATTTTTTCTCCCTTTTTCTATTTTTCTCTCTCTCCCTTTGGCCGATATTTCTTGCTTGGATTTGGACAATATTCTATTTTAATGGAAAATTCCATCCATGCCCTAGTCTTTTTTTTTTTTCTTCTTCTTTCCTATTTTTTCTCTTTATTTTCTCTCTCTCTTCTTCAAACTTGCGTACAACCATCTTCGCTGACCTCCTTTAAGTGATGAGTAGGAGAGAGAAAATCTTCTAAAAAAACTCAACAAAATGGCATGTAAGAGGTTCGAACTTGAGACTTCCTAATAAGGAAGGGATTTTGCACACGACAACTCACTAACTATGGTAGATAGTTGTTGTTACCAAAAATGAATCTTCAATCGCTTAAGGATGTGGTCTATCGATTCTTGTTGGTATTTGAAATATTCCTTATACCCTTGGAACAACTGCAGATGGGCTGGTTCTACATCTCGGTTCAGTTTTGATCCATTATTCTTTTTTTGTTCCAAAAAGAATAATCATTTTTACGGTTGACCAAACGAATGTGTACTTGCAATTGAACACATCCATCTTGCTCAGAATTTCGTCCTCTTCGTAACCATGAAAAGAAATATGACATCTTTACGTGTAAAATTAGAGATATCGCGCCCGATAGTCCTTAAGGCCTTGAAAATATTAAACCTATAAAAAGAGAGTAAAACCCATGGTAGCTCCATTCTAAATATGTAAAATGCATGTTTTACAACATTAGATTTCACACATAAATGTGCTCATCAGAAAGCATTTGCGATCTGTAAAGGACTCTTGGAGTCACTCTTTGAAGGGGCTCCTGAGGTGTTGGTGGAAAGCGATAATCAAGAAATTATCTCTTATTTGGAACCTACTTCAACAAATTCAGCTTTGTCTGTTATTGTGATACAATAGTTAATTACATGTGGGCCCGAATGCATGATATTTACACAATAAGAGTACAATTCACATATCAAGTACATAAAAGAAATCATCAAAAATCAGAGTATACAGCTCGGCTCGGTATCAAAGCCTAGGGCTCAACTCGGTATCAAAGGTTGAGCCCAGCTCGGCATCACAAGGTAGAGCTCAGCTCGGCATCAGAACTGCGGTCCCGTAGCACAACTCTCGCACGAGCAATCAGTGTCGTGCTCTAACTCCTCAGGGGCCCACCAGTCCTCTTCAGGGAACTCAACCGTGGGACCCGCCCTATGCTCATTGGGTTGATGACCTGCAAAATCATCTAAAAGAGGTGCACACGTGGGATGAGCTCACTAGCTCAGTAAGTGGAAAGATGGACCACACAGCAGTCCACACAACAAATCACAACCATATGCACTATATACTATTCAATACATTTTTAAATCACTTCCACCTAAGCAACATTACTAAGTCTTCGGTTTAGTGTTACTACAACCACAGTGTGCGTATGCTCCGGGTATGAGCCACGAACTCCATCCCGCGATACGTCCATAGGGCTGTCGGAGAAGGCCCACTGTGAGTACTCGAAAAAGTAAAAATATGCCCACCACCAACTCTTAACATAAAGTAAATGATTGAAAATTAAAGGTACTGACTCCAGCAATTTAAAAGCAGTACGATTGGCCCTCTTGAATATACCACCAGGGTTGCCGACTGTCCTAGTGACTAGCCGGGCGTAATGTCTAACCGGCACAGTGACCCGACAACCGCGACCACTGCTTCCCCCCAAATGGTAACCCAACACCTTAACCCCTTTTGGGAAGGGTCGTAGCACGGGACGGTGATAATCCTAAACCGCATGCTCCTATATGACAATAGTACGATTGTATAGTGTCACCACGTCCCATACCACGGGCCACCAATGCACTCGTTTCCAAGCTAACTACGACATCTAGTCTATTAATGCATCATGCACAATGATGTCAACATTCATCATAGAAACATATTATCACTTGGCATTTAGAAAATAAACACAACACCCATGCATAACCATGTGAGGATGACTAATCTACATAGCATTTTCATGATGGGATGACTAGACTCGATACAATTAAATGAATGCCAAACAATGCCTTGAAACAAGGCCAAACGTCCTCTCCCCACTTATCTGTAGTGTACAAGGATTCACGCTCGGTATGGGTGAGATCCGGTGCGGGAAGCGTAGGATTTGGTGAACCTATCATGAGTGAGCGGGGTTAGTACTTCATCACTTTGGAATCAAGAATAACACGATCCAATGACAAGATCATGTTTAGAATCCTAAAAGAAGGTCACACGTCCGATTTGGGTCCAATCAGACGTAAGAATCACATTTGGAGCCTCTCGGGTGGGTTGGACAGCCCACCAGTCAGACCCACCGGTCTGGACCGATGGGTAGGTCAGCCCACCGGTTGGCCCGTCGATTTGGCCCACCGGTTGGGCCAGAGGGCCTGCTAAGACCGGCAGGTAGGGTGGCCCACCGGTTGGCCCACCGGTTTGGCCCGCCGATTGGGCCCGAAGGCCCTGCCCTCTCAAGCGGGTACCCACAGGCGGGCCAGATGGCCCACCGATCTGGCCCATCGGTCTTGGCGGGAAACTTACTGTTTCTTCCTAAACTTTCCCCAACCTGTGGGGATTCAAATGGGGCTTTTCCAAACCCATTCTTCACACATTCAAGGTCTCATAAGATGGTTCTAACCTAGATCTAGGTTAGATTTAAGGAATGGGAAGCCATCTTACCTTCTTTGCTCAAGAACACCTTCAAAACCCCAAAATCACTTCAAATCTACAATGCTTCTCCAACCTTGTAAATAATTTTTCAAATCGTTCAAGATCAATACATAAATCATCCATTAAACCTTAGATTCATCATTTCAAGGGGGATTTATAAGATCTCAAGAAACCCTACCCAAATCAAGGGTTTTACTTGGGCATGGTGAAAGTTCAAGGAACCCAACCTTTGCTCACCTCTAAAAGTAGATCTAGTGTTGGAGATCACTCTTCCGGCGTCGGAATAGGAAGATCAAGCCTCGGCGCCGTTGACATCCATCTCTTCTTCCTCTTCCTTCCCTTCTCCTCTTCTTTCCTTTCTTTTCTCTCTCCTCTTTACTCTTCTCACCAACGTCTGAGTGTCATAAATGAGAAAAGAAAAGAAAATCATAAGTGCTATTTATACTTCTTAAATAACTAAGTAATTCACATGGGTGGGTCACTCAGGTGGGTGGATGCGCCCACCTGTCTGCCCACCTGAGGGCCAAAACTTAAGATTTTAACAGAATTCAGCCATCGGCACGAATCTCTCACTCTTGGCATACGATGTAATATACGTATGCACCTTAATATACGGCTACATACCTGCTTTATCCGTACATGGCCTTATGATAGGTGCATGTACACAGCTTGGGTACACCCGTCTCTTTTGGCACTGGCTCGGACTTGTCGGGCCAGCCGGTGTTTAAGGTCACCCTTGCAATCATAGTCCATAAGGAACCCGCTCTAACTCTCTCCGGTTCGGGTCCTGCATGGTTAAATCGGGTCAACCGTGTAATCAGACTGGGTTTAAGAAGTAGGGTATTACAATATTGGTGAAAAGATCTTACAATTCCCATAATTTTTGTACAGGATTCACCTCCTACCAATAAAAATCAAAATTTTGAGAGATCAGATCCAGAACCTTTTAGAAATAAAAAAAAGATTGTGATATTCAACCTTTAGATAAGAGGCGTCAAACAAGTGCTAAAGTGCATTTAGCTTCCGTAGAGGTCGTAGCCCATCAAATCAAAGCAGAGCTGCTCGTGAGGTTTCTGATGACAAAATATCACAATAGGCCGTTCGGCGCTATTTCCATCATAGGTATGGGTGGACTGAGTAAAATGTGTCTTGCTCGAAAAATATACAGAAGGTATGATTTAAAGACATTTTGACAGTAAAGCATGGGTACAATTGGCGAAAGAATATAAAATCAAAGATGTAATCGAGCAAGTCGTGTCACTTATCGTAGAAGAGAGAGGGAAGTTACTGGCAATGGATGTTGAAGAGTTAGCAGTAAGGCTTTCTAAATCTATAGAAAGGAGGAGCTATTTTTTCAATATAGATGATGTATGGGAGAGTCAAGATTGGGATGAACTTAAACCCAACTTACCTGTTCCAGGAAAAGGTAAGAAGTGCAGCGTGTTATATACATAATAGGATATAAAAAAGGTTAGAGACAGAGAATATATAGTACAGCAATACTACAGCTAACACTATTCATTTCATTGCACAGGAAAAGCTGAAGAAAAAAGAGGAAATGACAGAAAAAGAGATGAGTTCATTCTACTCTGTGGCAGCCGTCACTCTGCACTATACAGCCTACAGTCTATGCCCCACCACACTCTACAAGATGTCAGCTTGAATTGAAACAAAAGCATGAAAAGGAAAAGAAAAGAAAAAGCAACGAATTGAGAAACAGAAGCTTGAAAAGAAAAGAAAAAAGGCTTGAGATTTAACAGGTTGTTGGATGGACGATGGTCTTAAATGCTGATCAATCTTTGGGAATTTTGTTTAATAGGAATTAAAAGACTCATGTAGAATTTCGATGAAGCATTGTACCGAGCCTTAATCAAAATGGAGCAACTTGGGGTTTAAGATTTGAAAGAAAAATATAAATGCATAATAATGCCCTTTCATTTGTGGGTCATATGTATCTTTATGATATTGGTAGGTGAGTCATATAATAGAGATACACTACATAAGAGTTGTAGAAACATAAAACTTTGTATTTGTAATACTATTATGACCCCAAAACCCTGAACCACAATGTGTTGCTCAACACATTCCTAAACTCGATAGTGGTTTAAGACCGATTCGTATAACTTAATTCTCACCAATTTAATCTATCAATATTTAGAGATCTATATAGGGAAATGATTTAAACCTTAAAAGTGTGGTGTATGGGCAGGTGTCCGACCCATTTGATATCAGAGAAGATGTTGGGTGTCCACCCCATTTGGTACTAAAGAGCTATAAGATCAAATACTCCTCGTGTATTCTTCTCTTTAACTCAGATGTCCAAATTGTCTCATTTTCAACTATTTAAATTACTCAATATTTAGCGTAACAGAGGTATTAAAACTTTACCTAACGAGAAGGAAAGTTGATTCTTTTAAATTACTTGAACTAAAGCCAAATCGACTTGACAACTCTCTCTCTCTTTTGGTTGGTGATTTTCATAAGCTGAAACTCTCACCTTTTACAAGACACTGATTGTGTGTGTACTTATTCAGATATTGAAGTTGGTCAAGTTAAGACCAAGCATAAAGGTAAAATATCGTTTATATGCTAGTGATAACATTAGCTCAATGCCTGATGATTTCATCCGTATTAATGATAACTACATCGATCAACTACAGGATTTACATACCCTTTGGTTTCACACAGGTAACTGAATATAAGATGAATTTGAAAAACTGACAAATATCAAGTAATTGGGAACTTTCCCATCATTAAAGGACCATTTGCATCTTTACGATATTTTCAATATTAAAGTTATAACAATATTTCCTCAATCCGACAAGTTCCTATAGTATTTTCACTAGACTGTGATTATCATAAAATTATATAGTGGAAGACATGATGAAAACACTCGAGAGGCTACCTAAGCTAAAGGAATTGAATTTAGATTGGCACCCATATAATGGGGTGGTTACAAAACACTATGCAAAAATTTTTAATAATAATACTGTTCTGACCCCAAAATCTTTAATTACAATGTGTTACTCTACATATTCCATAAACTCAATTTATTCGGATCATAAAAGTGTGATATATGAGTATGTGTCTGATCCATTTGGTATTAGAGGAGATGTTGGATGTCTGCCCCATTTGGTATCAGAGGACTACGGGTTAAAATACTCTTGTCGCATTTTTCTTTCATACAAATTTTCAAGCTATCTCATTTTTTGCTTTTTAAATTACTTAATATTTTAGATCTTGAATGTGCCAGAGGTATTAAAGTTTTACCTAACGAGGTGGAAAATCAATTCTTCTAAAGTACTTGAATCAAAACCGAGCCGATTTGACAATTCTAATTTATAAGCTAGAAACTCTTAACCTTTACAAAACACTTATTGTGTCTTTACCTATCCAAATACTGAAGTTGGTCAAGTTAAGACATCTTTTGTGTCTTAAATGAAAGGTAAGATATAGTTTGTATGTTAGTGATTGATTTCATTCGTATGAGTGATAACCGCATCGGTCAACTACAGGATCTACATACCCTTTGATTTGTAAGATAAAGTTGAAAAACTAATCAATATCAACAAACTAGGCACTCTTCTTTCACTAAAGGACCATTTACATTATGGGTGTCAATCGATCGGGCCGGATTAAGTCGGTCTCAATCAGGCCTAATCAAGCTTGGCCACTTTTTAGGGCTACACCATGAACACCCGTTTTGCTAAATGAGCTTAGCTAACGCGGGCATGGTACAGTTAATCATCGACCTGGTCGGTCTCAAGCTTTAATTGGGCAGTCATAAATGGGCCTTAATCAGGATATAGACCTATTTAACTATAAATAGGTTTTAAATGGGTTCTCTTTAAAATTGGTCTCTTAAATGTGCTTTAAGAGGAATACCAATAAAATGAGGTAAAGATGGGCATATCAAAAAAAAAAAAAAAAGTTTTTATAGTTAAAATGGATTTGGCCAAAGATGGATAAATTAAATAATTACTAGAGTACTTAATCTTTAACCCACGAAACCCAAATCAATTAAACCATCTACATAACCCAAGTTTAGTAAGTTCAAATCAATTAAACTATGCATAAAAAATATGAATGGTTATACAACAATTACCGCCATTTCAATTGTATATATCGCATAGCCTTAACATTAAATACGTATTAAAAAAAATACAAGTAGTATTAAAGGGGTCAGGCTAGGTCAGGCCTAAAGAAGTTGGTTCAAATCGGGCTTACAAATGTGTTGAGCCGGTCCGGTGCCCATTGGGCTAGGTGGTGGCACCATGTACTACCTGTTTAAAAATGTGTTGGGCTCAAGCTCGACACGTTCATTAATCGGGCTCAAGCTTGACACATTCATTAATCAGAAACATGTCGGGATCGGGCCTATTAGTGCGGGCTCGGAATTGACACCCCTAATCTACGTCTCTACGATATTTTCATCATTAAAATTATAACAATATTTTTTCAATCCGACAAGTTCCTATTGTATTTTATTAGATCGTGATTGTCTTGAAATTATACAGTGGAAGACGTGATGGAAACATTCGAGAGGCTACCTAAACTAAAGGAATTGAAGTTAGATTGACAACCATATGATGGGGTGATTATAGGATACTGTGCATAAACTTTTAATTATAATACAATTCTGATCCCAAAATCTTTAATCACAATATATTACTCCACATATTCAATAAACTCGAGAGTGGATTAAGCTCGATTCTTATAATTTAATTCTCAACAATTTAATCAATCAATATTTAAAGACCCATCTAGAAAAGTGATTCGGATTATAAAACTATGCTATATGAGTAGGTGTCCGACCCATTTCATATTAGAGGAGATGTTGGATATCTGCCTCATTTGGTATCAGAGGGCTATGGGTTAAATTACTCCTCTCGTATTTTTCTCTTTCATATAAATTTTCAAGCTGTCTCATTTTTTGTTGTTTAAATTACTTAATATTCTAGATCTTGAATGTGTCGGGGTATTAAAACTTTACCTAACAAGATGAAAAAAGTTGATTCTTCTAAATTACTTGAATAAAAGCCGAATCGGCTTATCAACACTCTCTCCTTGGGATTGTGATTTTCATAAGCTGAAAACTCACAACCTTTACAAAACCCTGATTGTGTCTGTAACTATCCAGTTATTGAAGTTGGTTAATTTAAGGCATCGTTTGTATGCTACTGATGACATTAGCTCAATGCCTAATGATTCCATTCGTAGGAATGATAACCACATTATTCAACTGCGGGATTTATAGACCTTTTCATTTCACAAAGATAACTGCATGGAGGATGAACTTGAAAAACTGACCAATATCAAGGAACTGGATTAATCGGGAATAAAAGGACTGATGTAGAATTATAAAGAGACATTGTGTCATACCCTGATTAAATTAAAGAAACTTAAGGTGTTATACTTAGAAGAACAAGAATACTATCAAGAAATTACTCTCCTTTCATTTAAGAATCATCTGCATCTCTACGATATTTTCATTATTGGAGTTGTAACAATTCTATCTCAACTTGATAAGTTTTCACCGTATCTCACTAGACTGCAATTGTCTTGAAATCATATAGTGGAAGATGTGATGAAGACACTCGAGAGGCTATTGAAAGAGTTGAGGTTAGATTAGCACCCATATGATTGGGTGGTCACAGATTACTCTACAAGTGGATTTTCAAAACTGGAGTATTTGATTCTAATTTATTTTGATTACCTGAGGTACTATGTAGTATAAGAAGGAGAAATGGATTAAAATGGATTGAAATGGATTCCTAGTGTGTTGGGGCATATCACCACATTGAAATGGTCAAGTTAAAACATCTTTTCTGTCTTAACTGAAAGGTAAGGTATTGTTTGTATGTTAGTGATTGATTTCATCTGTATGAGTGATAACTGCATCGGTCAACTGCAGGATCTATATACCATTTGGTTTCACACAGGTAACTGAATATGGGATAAACTTGAAAAAGACCAATATCAAGAAATTGGGCACTCTTCTTTCATTAAAGGACCATCTGCATCTCTACGGTATTTCCATCATTAAAGTTATAATAATATTTTCTCAATCCGAAAAATTCCTATTATATTTCACTAGACTGTGATTATCTTGAAATCATATAGTGGAAGACGTGATGCAAATACTCGAGAGGCTACCTAAACTGAAGGAATTGAAGTTAGACTGACATCCATATAATGAGTGGTTATAAAATACTATGCAAAACCTTTTAATTATAGTACTGTTCTGACCCCAAAATCTTTAATCACAATGTGTTACTCCGCATATTCTATAAATTCGAAAGTGGATTAAGCTTGATCCTTATAATTTAATTCTCAACAATTTAATCAATCAATATTTAAAGATCCATATAGGAAAGTGATTTTGATCATAAAAATATGATATATGCGTAGGCGTCCGACCCATTTCGCATCAGAGGAGATGTTGGGTGTCCGCCCCATTTGATATCAGAGGGCTATGGGTAAAAATATTTCTCTCGTATTCTTCTCTTTTACATAAATTTTCAAGTTGTATCATTTTTTACTGTTTAAATTACTTAATATTCTAGACCTTGAGCGTGCTGGGGGTATTAAAACTTTACCTAATGAAATGAGAAAGTTGATTCTTCTGAATTATTTGAATCAAAGCCGAACCGGCTTAACAACACTCTCTCCTTGGGATGGTGATTTTCATAAGCTGAAAACTTTCAACTTTTACAAAACTCTGATTGTGTCTGTACCTATCTAGATATTAAAGTTAGTTAAGTTAAAGCATTTTCTGTGCCTTGACAGAAAGATAAGACATTGTTTGTATGCTACTGATGATATTAGGTCAATGTCTAATGATTTCATTCGTAGGAGTGATAACCGCATTAGCCAACTACAGGATTTACAGAACCTTTGGTTTCACACGGGTAACTGTATGGAGGATGAACTTGAAAAACTGACAAATATCGAGGAACTGGGTTTATCAGGAATAAAAGAACTAATGTAGAATTATACAGATACTATGTCATGCCTTGATCAGATTGAAGAAACTTAAGGTGCTATACTTGGAAGAATAATAATACTATCAAGAAATTATTCTCCCTTCCTTTAAGAACCCTTTGCATCTCTATGATATTTTCATCATCGGACTTGTAACAATTCTATCTCAACTCGATAAGTTTCCACCATCTCTCACTAGACTGCAATTGTCTTGATATCATATAGTGGAAGATGTGATGAAGACACTCGAGAAGTTACATAAACTGAAGGAGTTGAGGTTAGATGGGCACCCATATGATGGGGTGGTCATGGATTACTCTATAGGTGGGTTTCAAAAACTAGAGTATTTGATTCTAATTTATTTTGATTGACTAAGGTATTAGGTAGAAATAATGCCCAATTTGAGGATATTGGACATCAATCAACTTTTTGGCTTAAAATGGATTCCTAGTGGGCTAGGGCATATCACCACATTGAAATTGGTCAAGGTAAGACATCTTTTGTGCCTTAACTGAAAGATAAGGTATCGTTTGTATGTTAGTGATTGATTTCATCCATATGAGTGATAATTGTATCGATAAACTACAGAATCTACATACCCTTTGATTTCACACAAGTAACTGAATATAGTATAATTTTGAAAAACTGACCAATATTAAGAAACTAGACACTCTTCTTCCATTAAAGGACCATCTGCATCTCTACGATATTTTCATCATTAAAGTTATATCAATATTTTCTTAATCCGATAAGTTTCTACTGTATTTCACTAGACTGTGATTGTCTTGAAATCATATACTAGAAGACGCGATGCAAATACTCATGAGGCTACCTAAACTGAAGGATTTTGAAGTTAGATTAGTACCCATATGATAGGATGGTTATAGAATAATATGCAGAAGCTTTTAATTATAATACTGTTCTGACCCCAAAATCTTTAATCACAATGTGTTACTCCGCATATTCCATAAACTCGAGAGGAGATTAACCACGACTATTATAATTTAATTCTCAATAATTTAATCAATCAATATTTAGAGATCTATATAGGAAAGTGATTCGGATTATAACAGTATCATATATCTGTAGGTGTCTGACCCATTTCATATTAGAGGAGATGTTGGGTGCTTGCCCCATTTGGTATCGAAGGGCTATGGGTTAAAATACTTCTCTCGTATTCTTCTCTTTCACATAAATTTTCAAGCTGTCTCATTTTTTTCTATTTAAATTACTTAATATTCTAGATCTTGAGCATGCCGGGGGTATTAAAACTTTACCTAACGAGATGAGAAAGTTGATTCTTTGAATAACTTGAATCAAAGCCGAACCGGCTTAACAACACTCTCTCCTTAGGATGGTGATTTTCAAAAGATGGAAACTTTCAACCTTTATAAAACCTTCATTGTGTCTGTACCTATCCAGTTATTGAAGTTGGTCTAGTTAAGGCATCTTCTATGCGTTGACAGAAAGGTAAGGCATCGTTTGTATGCTACTAATGACATTAGCTCAATGTCTAATGATTTCATTCGTAGGAGTGATAACCGCATTAGTCAATTGTAGGATTTACAAACCCTTTGGTTTCATACGAGTAGCTGCATGGAGGATGAACTTGAAAAACTGACCAATATCGATGAACTAGGTTTATCGGGAATAAAATGACTAATGTAGAATTATAAAGAGACATTGTGTCATGCCCTAATCAAATTGAAGAAACTTAAGGTGCTATATTTGGAATAATAAGAATACTATCAAGAAATTACTCTCTCTTCATTTAAGAACCATCTGCATCTCTACCATATTTTTATCATTGGAATTGTAACAATTCTATCTCAAATCGATAAATTTTCATCATATCTCACTAGACTACAATTATCTTAAAATCATATAGTGGAAGATGTGATGAAGACACTCGAGTGGCTACATAAACTGAAGGAGTTGAGGTTAGAATGGCACCCATATGATGGGGTGGTCATGGATTACTCTGCAGGTGGGTTTCCAAAACTGGAGTATTTGATTCTAATTTATTTTGATTGGCTGAGATACTGGGTAGTATAAGATTAAGCAATGCCCAATCTGAGGGTATTGGACATCAATCAACTTTTTGTCTTGAAAGGGATTCCTAGTGGGTTGGGCATATCACCACATTGCAAAAACTTTCTTTTAATATGCCTATGGAGTTCTTGGAGAGGGATCGAGAAGGTGGAGCTAATTGGGAGAAGATAAAACATACACCTTCTATCAACATAAAGGAATTAACAGCCCCAAGAAATATATCCGAACGCCTTCCTACAAAGTGAAAGGAGTTGGTTCAATCTACTGGGCAGGAAATCCCTCAGAAACATTAAATTTCACGCAGCCAGCGTCACATCTAGAGTCGGTGAGTTTTGATTCTCTCTCTCTCTCTCTCTCTCTCTCTCTCTCTCTCTCTCTCTCTCTCTCTCTCTCTCTCTCTCTCTCTCTCTCTCTCTCTTTGGGTGTGTCCAATTTTAACAACTCTTTATGATGCTATGTATTATTTTTTGCTACAGCTTTACTAAAAACTATCCTCAAGATGTGCAACTATCCAAAGAAAAAAAACTCCAGTGGGGTTACTACAATGGAAGTAATAGTGGCTTTACATGTGCTACTTGGAGTTTCATAAGTTGTAGCATTAATAATCTTTCCAATTTTATTTGATTTTGTTATTTGTGTTGATAATTCTAGGATGAAGAAGTACCTTTTTTTTTTGGGACCAACGACTAGTTTTACTTTTTATTTTTAATTTTTTTTTTAAGATATTACTTGCCTCATTTGGGTTGGCATTGGTGCCTTTTGAATGGTTTCTCTGTGATATTTCTAATGAGTCGAAATCTTGTGAATTCAGTTCAACATGAAAAGTTATTGCTAAGTATGCAAACCTTTGCCTCTTATGTTATCCTATGTAAATAGCAAACATTGGAGAATGGGTTAGTGATTATTCAGTGCATCCTGTGATAGTTTTTTTAAGTACTCGATTGTTGGGTGGAACTTGATCTAAAATGAGTTTTTTTTTTTTTTTTTTAGATAAATTTGTGCTGGTTTTTGAAAAGTGGTTTCTAAAACTTTGTCAGAAAGTGCCTGGGCAAGGATGCTGGACACTATGATATACTATAGACAACTAACACATCAATTTATCTAAGAAAAAAAAAAAAATAGAACTAACCCATCTAGAAAGAAGTTGAAATGTATTAGCTTATTCTTAATAAACTGGCATATACCTAAACCGACAAGTGCATTTTCATTGTGATCCTACTTAGCCTAATTATTGTCATATTGATTAGGTCCAAATTTATAAAATTCTTGTATCAGTTCCATTATAAATAATTAAATACAAAGAAATCCATACAAGTTGGCCAAGCTAGCCATTCAAAATAATGCATATAATAGAAATCATCTATTTTTTTAAAAGATATCCAACAAGCTATAGATCTTCAACATAGGACATCTGGGTGAAGAGATATGACACAAATAGAGTGATTATATTATGGGAATTTAAATTTGTATTTTGTTCCTTTATTTTTGAGAATATTATTAGCCATCAAATTGAATTAAAATCTAGAGTTAGATCAGGTTTTGCATTACCATAAAGACAATGATGGGTTATTGTAATTGAATTAATTGTTTGAGTTTTTCTCTCTCTATGAAACCTAGATGAATTTTAATTCTCCAACACCCAAAGAACTTTTAGACACTTTCGTGTACAAGTGCATAGAAGAGCATGCCCCTCCCCATGTTCATCTCTATAAGGACACACCATCCTTTATCTATTTCCTATTTTTAAGAATCTGGCTTCCATTTATACCTATTAGAAAATAAAATATATTATGTTGAAATATTATGGAATATGGGTTTTAATTACAAAATACAATATTATGTTAAAATAGGTGTTACAGTCTCATATCATCATATGGGGACTGATCACACATTGGTTTCCAAAGGAAATTGATGTGGGTTGATATGGTCTTGGGTTTCCTAGAAGTCGGTTTATGGGATTGAGTTTTTCCAGGTCATATCAATGGTATTAGGAAAAGGCTACTTGCCATCGAGTAGAAACCCTGGAGCAGAGTAAGTGCCCCTAAGAAAGAAACATGGAAACATGGTAGAGGAACGAAGAAATTAAGATAAGAAAAATAGAGAAATTAGGGGAAAGAAAATAGGAAAAATTACTGATTTTTTGGCTAATTATGAGGTAGCCCACCCCTTGGCTCTAAAGGCAGATTTGACAAGATTCTAGGTGACTCCTCCCATCCCTTAACAATCACTTCCCATAACTTATCTCTCTGTAACTACAAATTATTAAATATATCGAAACGATCCTTTAAAATCAATGTGTAATAATACTCTTCTTCTCCACAAAATTTCTATCCGAAAATGTTTGAACATTTTTTTTGCTTAAGAATGGAAAATCTTTAAACAAACTATTGATATCTAACAAAAAAGTGAACAATTCCCAAGGTCATTGATCATTTCCCTTATGAAGAAAATGCAACCATTCTTCACAACTCAGGATGGTTTAAAGTATCAGTTTTGCATTGGCCACATTGTATCGATATCACTAAGATCGATACTTAATAGTTGACTGACTCGGATTGATTACCCATATTGTTTCATGGGTAAACAGTAAAAAATTAAATATATATATATATATATATATATTTTTTTTCAAATGATAAAAATGACCGATACACACTGATCTGATTTGATTCAAATCAATATCGATGTCGATACCAATACCTAAATCTATGCGACTCAGTCCTATGGCAGATGTGAGACCTAACCCAATGACTTACTGCAATCCTTAATCGTTCGAGCATACCTTTTGCTTCGGATTACTTTGCGCTTCTTGTATTACCAAAATTTAAGAAAGCACAAATACAATATTTATTGAAAAAAAAACACTACCACACAACCACCCAAATTAGTTTGACAAAAGAAACTCCCATCACTTCCAATGATGCATAAATCATTGGGCAAAGATTGAGCATGGGTCTTTACTTGATCCTGCAGTTCCAGCTTTGACACCAGTGGCTACTTACGCCTTTGCTCCTCCTCCTTTGGTTTTCGCTCTTGTTCAATGGAAGGCTTTGACTCCGGATTCTAATGGTAGTTAGGTTAGTGGCTTTTCTCGTTTCAGCAGCTGATGCCCTATCTTTCTTCCCCAACGACTCTGGTTCACATTTTTCAATGCCTTAAGTTCTTACCCAAGTGACTGAATTCTATAGTTTATTCCTAAAACAGAAAAATAGTCCTAAACTGAAAATATATTTTGACCAAGGAAGCATTGTATCCTCACTATTGGAAAGTTTATTAGAGACATTATCAAAGCAAAGCAAGTTAAAGTCCTTTAACCAATTGTTAACATTGGGCAACACATTAGACGGATTCACAAGTTTCCCAGATTTTATACATTGCTTTCTAGTAGACCAAACAAAATAACAAGCGATGGCAAAGATGGATAATGTTGGATATATATGTTCATCAAACCCGATTTATTAATATGCCAACTGTGACAACCTAAGAATACAGTAAGTATCAGACCCACTTGGGAGATCGGTGAGGTGTTCTCACCAAGAATATGGCAAATACCAGAGGGTTTGGAAGATCGGTGAGGGTGTGCAAATTTTAGTCCCACATCGCCTAGGGAGAGATTACTAGGCTAGTTGATAACCTCTTGCCTCTCTTAACATGGTACAACGCATTTTAAAGTCTTGATGCCCACAGGCCAAAGAGGACAATATTGTGCAACGTTAATGGGGCCAGGGCATTACAGATGATATTAGAGCCGACCCCGACAGCGTGTAGGGCTACAGCGGGGACGTTGTGCCAAAAAGAGAGAAGTGTGATAACCCAAGAGTACGGCATATACCGCACTTGCCTGGGAGATCGGTGAGAATACGGAAAGTACCGCACCTGCCTGGGAGATCAGCTAGGTGTCCCCACCAAGAATACGACAAGTATCAGGGGATTTGGAAGATCGGTGAGGGTGTACAAACTTTCCACCTCCTTAACATAACACAACGCGTTTTAAAGCCTTGCCTTAGCTGGGGCCAAAGAGGACAAAAAAGTATGAAGACCCAAGAATACGACAAGTACCAAGCCCGCCTAGGAGATCGGAAAACGGTAAGTACTAGGGGATTTGGAAGATCGGTGAGGGTGTGAAAACTTTAGTCTCACATTGCCGCGTTTTAAAGCCTTGAGGCCCACTGGCCAAAGAGGACAATGCTGTACAAGGTTAATGGGGCAGACGTTACACCAACAAATAAAAGATAACATGTGTGAAAATTCAGCGATACGCATGAAAAGTTGGATGGATTAATCTAGGCGTCCATCAGGTTGGGGCCATAAAAAGATTCAATCCTTAGTCCTAGACAACTAGCTTTCTAGATTACCTTGACAACAAGACAAAAGAAATAGGTGCCAAGACATTTCCAATTCATTTTCATAAACAACACATGAAATATCCTAGGAGAAAAATATTGTTTGGTTATTCCTGTTTGCTAATTATGTAGGAGAGTATTGAAGCGGCAGCGCAGGGAATTCTTTATGGGTTAGTGGAAGCATCCAAGCGTGGATGGGAGGTATAGGAGTTCTAGAGTGATGTGCAGGGTCTTGACACACTAATGCGTCTTAACAATTTTTTGATGTGGCCATGGTCCACTATTTCCCTTCGTCTTGAACTAGAGAATCTTTTGTTTAAATCCACTTTTGTTGTAAAAAAATGTGAAGGATTACCCTATGAATTTAGTTAGGCTTGCTGCCTATAAGGCTTTAACTAGTAGAATTATGATTCAAGATACTAACTATTTGCACCAAGTTGTATTAAACCTGTAATTTTTTTTATCTTTTTCTTCGAATAAAAAAAATATATTGTTAGGTTGATCCTAAATTGTAATCCATTTCCACAAACAAGACATAGGAGTAATTATATGTTTAAGAATTGATGTTTGATCATTTGTATGTTTAGGTTGATATATTCAATTATTTGTATGTATGGAAAGTTATTCATATAGTTAGGAATTTTGAATTTATTTGAGAGAAAAAAATTTTCTGTCCTCGAGAAACCCTTGCACCCACACTTAAAGGGACATAACCTTATGTAGGGGCACAATGGTTATTGAACACCCCTATATCTATGGCACGATGGCCTCTCATGGACAAAAATGTTTGTCCCTTATTTGAGTGTTTAAGTGCCGAGCCATTAAGCAACTGCAGTCAGTGTCTCATCATAAATGAAACTCTACCACTACTTAGCCTATTAAAGTTAAAACAAAATGTTACAAGACAAATCCAATTGGACCTGATTCATCTACGTCGGGGCTCCTTAGTGGATTTGGACCAGTCCAAGGAATCGCACATGTATCAATATCTCCAATGTTGAAAAAAATTAGACCTCGAGTTCTATAAAATGGGAGGATTAGAATCAATCGATCAAGGTCCACAAGCATCGATTTTGGTTTAGCGACAATTCAGTGCATCTCATGATCAACCGTCACAATCTCCTTGAAAATGGCATCCCTTCAATTGGAGTTTGATCATGGGATATACAATTGTAACTAGACCATTGATCATTTCCTCAACTATAACATTGATCAGACCATTAAATTTATCCTGATCATCACTTTCATTGCCCACCTTTTCTGGCTAGAACTTTACACGTGGCTAATACAGAACATTCCCTATATATTTAACGTTAGAATGGCTGGATCACCCTTCCTTGTAAAATAGAGGTACATGTCCTCCTATCTGTTGTAGCTGCACTCATGAAGAGAATCAATTTCTCTGGCATAGTCCCATCCATTTGGTGCTTTGGATATATCTTAATATACCTTTTGTAGGTTTTTCCCACTTTATTTAATATGGCATTCAATGTTAGGTCCTCCTTTTTAGTTAAGCCCAGAAAAAATATATTATTAAAAAAAAAATGAGTGCTTACAAAAAGATCATTCATAACATTGTGGGGGCCAATGAGAATGCACGTGAAAGTATCGGATGAAATTTCTACTTTTCTTAAGAGTGGGACAATCATTTTGCCCAGTTTGTGTCTAGGCATAAGAGCCACTTACGCTATCTTTTATGTTTCTTTTTTCCTATATATGTCAAAGCTACACATAAGGGGGAATGCTAAAATATTGGGACTTATAGAAGTGCAATCTCGTGAAGTAAGAATCAGTGAACTTAGAGAACTAGAGAAAAATAGGAACTATGAATCAATGAAGCTCACCTTGGTGATCCGGCTTTTCTTAATTTGGCTTTGTTGTACTACTTGTAGTTGCTACTGCTTCTCCTGCTTCCTCTGCCGGAGCTGCTTTCGTTTTGTCAGTAGAGTTGAGAAATTATCCAAGAAGGGTAATTTCTATAGAAAGCTAAGGAAGCCTCACGTATCTCTCTCTCTCTCTCTCTCTCTCTCTCTCTCTCTCTCTCTCTCTCTCTCTCTCTCTGTGTTTGTGGTATGAAGGTTTCCTGTCTCTTTTTTTTTAATAGTTGCAAAGAAGATATATTCATGGAAAATCTAAGAGGGCGTACCTAAAAATAGGTATATCTATCTGAAAATCATGATTTAGAGTTGAGACCTGCAAAGGGTACGTATCTATTGCATGGACCTGTCTACATATTCTTTTTTTTGTTTAAGGATCATTTCAATGAATTTTAATAGTTTTAGCCACTAGTTTTTTTTTCTTTT